>NC_043006.1:89825227-89835227 GCF_006345805.1 Octopus sinensis | reverse complement strand
GACCCAACGTTCAAATGTCATGCTTGACCACCTCATCCCATGTCTTCCTGGGTCTACCTCTACCCCGGATTCCTTCAACTGTTTGGGAGTGGCACTTCTTCACACATCTCTCCTCATCCATCCATAGTACATGACCATACCAGCGCAGACGGTATATATATATATATATATATATATATAGGGCTTCAGTAAGTTTTCATCAAGCAAATTTTCTCACAAGCTATTGGTCAGCTTGGATATAGTAGGAGACATTTGATCAAAGACGCAATGCAATGGGACTAAACCTGAAAGTACAAGATTCAGAAGGGAACTTGTTAACGACACAACCATGCCTACGCCTATACAATTATGCACACACACACACACACACACACACACACAGACACACACACACACACACAGACACACACACACACACACACACACACACACACATATATATATATATATATATATATATATATATATACCATATATATGTGTGTGTTCACATGCACACACAAACACACATACAAACCCATATATATCTTTTTAATTTCTGCCTTTTGTATTTTGAGTTCAAATCCCACTGAGGTCAACTTTTGCCTTTCATGTTTCTGGAATCAGGAAGGCAAACTGAGCGAAGAACTGGCAACAAAATAAATTCATACGGATGCTCAATTTTTTTCTGTACACATATATATGCGTAAGTATGTATAAGTGTATGTCTGTGTGTGTGTGCATATATATATATATATATATATATATATATATATATATATATATAGGGAGAGAGAGAGAGAGAGGAAAAGAGTGAGAGAGTGAGCAAGAGATGGGGGATACAGATAGGAGGGAGAGATATTTAAACATGTATATGTATGCGTACCTACACACACACACATATATATGTATGTATACATCATGTATATATGTAAAGTTATTTATTTGTAGGTATGAATGTATGTGTGTGTGTGTGTGTGTGTATATATATATATATATACACACACACATATATATGTTATGTGTGTGTGTGTCTGTGTGGATGCTCCTTGCTCACTCTCTTATTATAACCATATCATGTTAGATCTCTCTTCTTTTCTTTTCGCTTGTTTTATAACTGTTTCCCCTCCTCGCATCTATTTGATTGTTACACAAGTTTGATTACTTAGTACAATGTACTTCACAGCTGAACGCTTTAACATAATATAAACAACGAAGCTGTTTTCATCTCGCTTCTACTGAAGCAAATAAAATCATATACTTTAGCTGAAGGCATTGGTTAGCTTATCAACTCATAACCTTTGCCTGGATTGGTGGAATCATTAGAGCATTGGACTAAATACCTTGTAGTGTTTAATTTTCGACCTTTATGTTCCAAGTTCAGACCCTACCAAGGCCAGCTTCACTTTTCATTTTTCTTAAGTCAAGAAAATAAAATAAATGAAAAATTGATGCCAAAATAAATTGTTACTGGTACCCAGTTTCTTCAAGTAATCCTGATTAAACTATCTTTAAACCCTCTTCATGCAGTTTGTGCTTTAAGGGTGGATGAGGGTGTAAAACTGAATGTCTACAGAATTCCTGTGATAAGCAGCAACCTTCTGGTGTTATTAACTTTGAAAGATATTATGTCTGGTGCAAGAAAATATTGACATTAGAAGATATTTATCTTCATAATCTGATAGAACATTAAGCAAAGTATCTTGTGGTATTTAGTCAGGCTTCTTACCATATTTCAGGAACTTAAGCTTTCAACTTATCATCTGTCGAGTCTTTGTGTGCTTTTAGAAGAAGAATTGTTCCACTGAGATGCAAGGATTCAGGTCAGGCCTCCCCCATCTGTCTTCTAAGCACCTGCCGTGCCCTTTCTTCAAGACAAAGCATTAAAAAAATATTTCTAGATCAATAAAGGACTGGTTTACACATGTTACTACGAGCTCACTTCACCCCTTCACTCCCTGTGGAGCATGGGCCCTCAAGGATTTATTTTCACTGTTCTTGTCTCTTGGTTATCTTCCAAGGCTGCTCCCCGAGGGAAGGCTTTTCTCTCCCAAGTCTTAAGTTGGTTTAAAATCGTCATTAATGGTTGGCCCTATGCAAACCCCTTTTATTACCTCTGGGATGTGATGGTCCATATTAGTCTGGTTTCTATCCTTTGACCTGTCAAGCATGGCAGGCCCTATCAGTCCTCTTAATCCAAAGCCACTCTCGGTAGCTTTAGATTACAATTTCACAACTTACACAAAGCACTGTTGAAAAACTATATTCCTGTAAAGTCATGTTTCACATCCTTGGGTACACTCAGGTGTGCAAAGATGTGCCACTGTGCAAATAGTTGTGAGACTCCTAGATGATGTGTGAGAAGGCATTTTGAACTGTAAACAATGTTATTGGATCACAGGAGGCGTTTGTTTCTGTGTTCTTTTTTTGCTTTGTCAATTAGAAACACCAAAGCTGTCATTCAGCAGCCTAATAAGAATGAATTCATTTCTATGTTAGAAAAGCAGTGGCTGTGAATGTTATCATTGGATCATAAGATGTGTACATATACACACACAGTAGCTGAATAACAAACAGATTAGGTGCAAGTAATTGATGACACAGAAGAATACAGAAACACACATGTTCTGCAATTCAGTGACATATATATGTGTTCTCATATACATCATGTAGGAGGGAAATTTTCTCCCAGAACGATTCCCCACAGTGAAAGTTCTTTCCATGTTCAAGTATACTCTAACATGTTAGATATGACTACATAATAAGCTAATAAATTTGATTTCATGTAATTGCTTTAATTAATTCTTATATGTTTTAACATTAAATAAATGTAAATTATTTAAACTCAGAACATTCTATACTAACATTTTAATTATGTGAATGCCAGTTGATTGGTAAAATCATAAGAATATCAGACAAAATGCTTTGTGATATTTATTCCAGCTCTTTACATTCTGAGTTTAAGTGTCAGCACAGGACATCCCGAGACAAGATGGTCTATTGTTTCGTCAAATGTGTTGCAGAATCTGCATTTAGGGTCAGAACCATTTTGAAGAACATTAGCCTGGTAGCTTTTTGCAATCAAGCTTTGGTCTTGTGCTGCTGATATGAAACCGTCAGCCTCTGCTTTCAGTCCTGAACTTCTCAATCACTGACGGGTTGTTGCTTGGTCTTCATCAGCATTTCGATTTCGAAGTATATACTGGCCATGCAGAGGCTTCTGACTCCATCACAACTCAGTTTTTGTTTCTGCTTGTCCTTTTTTGCAGTCTGCTTGATCCATTTTGCTTGTTTTGTGGCAGTGGTTTCAGGTTCTCCAACTATTTCAGGATTAATATGAAGTTCCCTTGTGAATTTCTAAGCTTCCTTGACGTTGGAATGTGACTTTTTGCTGCTTTCGTGTTTGCACACAAGCCGCAGTGACCACTCCTCTGTCCTAGATTAGTACCAGTTCATTGCTCTTGTGGAAGTGTTATAGCACAGTTCTACCTGCATCATTCCTCTTTCCCCATTTAGTCTAGGTAGGTACAGACGATCAACATCTGCTTATGAGTGGTGCATCTTCTTCTTCTTCTTCTTCTTCTTCTTCTTCTTCTTCTTCTTCTTCTTCTTCTTCTTCTTCTTCTTCTTCTTCTCATCATCATCATTTAAACTTTTGTTTCTTTATTGGATTTTTACTTGGTAGAAAGTGAAATATTGCTGTTTGTTGCGACCTTTTTCTCCTTATGTTTTTTTTTCTTTTGTGTTTCTTTCTGTCTTTATTTCACATCAATTTCTTTATGTTGTTACCATTGGAAGATCTTTTCTAATTTCCATAGTTCTTTGGTCAACAAATGCCAGTCTTCATCACTTGCAAACAAATATGGCTTGGTTGTATGTTGGTGGGTGGGTGATTCTTGCAGGATATTTTTATTTATTTTATTTGATTCTTAGTTTGCTTCATTTCGAAGGAAGTTTGAAATACTTTGAAAGCTATCTTCTTGAAATGGCTAGCATCTTGCATGTATTTCTTTGATAAAAGAAAGTCACATGTTGAAGAACTGCGAATCGAAATCCTCTGACTATTCCTTCACAAATGTGTGTGGCATTGATTTTACTCCCTCTTCCATCATATGTAGCTTGTAGGAAGCCGTTAAAAGCAAAGATAAAGATTGGCACAGATGTTAGTGATAGAATGAACTCATCTTGCGTAGATAGGATGATGTTGACTGGTTATGAATTATCTTTAGACTGTTAATGAGCACAATCAATTAGAGTTAACAGTGAGAACAAAAAGAAAACAGAAAAAGAAAGAAATTTATCAGTAATCTTCATCATAGTATATATTCCAAAAATAATATTTTACAAAATATTTTCACCAATTAGTTCTAAAGAATTAATTAAAGGTGGCAAAAATATCCTTTTCTTTATTGTTATTTTTTTTCTGGGTAATTTGTACATTATAATTCCTAATTGTTTTGTCAATAAGGCTAATTGTTTCATCATTAATGTTAAGTGTTTCTTATATCTTTATCGTCTATGAACTATTTCATTAATGAAGCTAAAAACATTTCATTATTCAGTATAGATATCATATCCAAAATCATCATCTGCAATTGTTTTGCTTTATTTATTTATTGTTTTGCTTTTTGTTTTCTTCAAAACTAATTTTCGTATCCAGGATATTTTTAATATATATCTATATTCTTTTTTTGTATTTATAATCATTATCTTAATTATCCAAGATAATTATTTCATGATCATTGTAACTCTGACTGTCCACACTTGAGATAAGCAATTCATTATGTCCGGCGGGGAGGGGTGTTCTTTTCTTTCTTTTTTTTTTCTCCCTCATCTTTTTGTTTTTCTGTACATTTTCTTTGAGATGATATCACCCCAGATGCAAAGTCAGCAATCAAAAATTCTAAAAACAGAATTGGTGTTGATTATCAATAATAGCTTTTCCATAGTAATATGGTGAGTTTCAGAAATAACTCAGTCATTTAAATCAACACAACTACAGTCAAATATAATTTTCATTTTTCTTTTCTTTTTCATTTCCATTCTCTCAGAAATCAACTGATTTGGTGGCAGCAAATTGTTATGATAAAAATTAGAAAAAGAAAATAAAAAAACAACATTACAGTAAAAGAGGAATTTTCTGAATTACAAACAAATTCATTTTTTAAATAATTTATATTATCAGAAGTTAATGATTAAATAAAGAAAGGGATGACATAGTAGATTCGTAAAATAATTAGTGTTTATTTTCACTTTGGCATGACATACATGGAATCAAGTTCAGTGTATAAGGTTGATATTTATGCCAAAGATGTGAAAAAAATGGTCAATTTTAGTGACATCTGACTTCAGAAACAAAGTCAGTGAACAGGGCAGGAAACAGAGCAGGATATAGCTAAGGGTTTACTATTTCTGCCCTCCTCTTGCTCAGCTTCTGTAACCAAATCAGGCTTTTGATGTTCAGTGTTTCAATGGGCAGAAAACTGGAGGTACTTGTCTTGTTTCATACTTTTATTTTTAATGGATGGATATATTAGATACATATGTAGGGGCACTAAATCCAAGGTTGGGAAGCTTAACCACACAGCCCTGCCTGCACTAACATATATTCACCTAGATATCTGACTGTCTACATGTATGTTTCTCTTTCTCTTTATGTGTGTATATATATATATGTTTGTATGTGTGTGTGTATGTGTGTATATATTATATATATATATATATATATATATATATATATATATATGTATATGTGTTAGGTCATCCCATAAATAATGCATTTTTTTATCTTTTATCTTTCAAAATTACAATAAAGAAAGTTCTTTTTTAATCTAAAATAAACTCTCCATTTTCTACAATGCTCTTCCATTTGTCTGGTAGACCCCTCTTTCAAAATTCACTTGTCCAGGATGAAAAATATTCCTCTGGTACTGTTCTGACCTCATCTACAGAATTCATATTTTTTCCATCCAAATTATGGGGCAGTGTCTAACAAATATGTTGGGTGGGGGTGGGGGGGGCATTGTTTCCCATTCAAACTGCTCCAGCCTGTCATCCTTACTGTATGTGGCTGATCATTATCCTGATGGCAGAACACCTTTCATCTTGAAACCAAAGATGGTCGTTTTTCTTCTAGCACTGACTTAACCCTTTTGTTACTGTATTTATTTTGAGATGCTCTGTGTTTCTTTCAATTACTTTGAATATAACAAAGAATTTAGTAAAATAACTTAGTTATCATTAAGCTAATGTTAGGAACATAAATTGTGACTAAGGTTTGGTGGAAGATTTTAATTCAGAACTTATGAAAATAAGACATTTGTACTCAGAGCCAGAGCCGGTTTCAGCTGGATAGGTATCAAAAGGGTTAAGCTACTCACATTAGATCTCCTTTGTTATCATTTGGTTTGGGTTTAAAAGCTCAAAGTGGACTAAACCTTTCATATCCCACCAGACAGATAACAACACCTTTAGCCTGGTGGGAGTGGGTGTTTCTCCTTTCTTTACCCACAGTCTTCAGCACTTGACATTTTTATAGAGAACCCATTTCTTGTCACCAGTCACTATTTGGCCCCAAAATGATTAATTCAGGAGACGTGGCAGCAGAGGAGGGCACCCATTCACTCTCTGTGCATGGGATTAGACTTTGAAAGTTTGTGAGGAACCCATTGACCTAATTTTCTGACTTTTCCAATGGCACACCTGCATGCATGCAGGTGTTGATGATGGTTGAATGACCAACTCCACGCTTCTCTGCTAGTTCCTCCACAGTTACAATGGATTTTGTTCCACCAGGGTTTGCAGGATGTCCTCATTGAGCTCTACAGATCTTCCAGGATGAGGCTCATCCTCTAGGCTGTAGTTTCTGGCTCGGAATTTCTGGAACCATTGTTGACACCGGCTTACACTTATTGTCTGATCCTGATATACTGCATTAATATTCCTTGCACTTTCCATTGCTTTATGCCACTTGAGAAGGACAGGAGCACATGACTTGCAGTAAAGCAGATACATAGCTTCTCCTGTCAGAAAAGGAGTGACATGAAGGTGAGCATAAGTGGTTTAGAGAACTGGACTGGGCAGATAAGCTCATGAGAGTGTTGAAGGAGAGTGGTAGATGGATAGAAAAGAAGATAGAGGTCACTGCTGGGAATGGTGGACAGGGGTTGAGATGTAATTAATGGCAAATGTTTGAGTAAAAACAAATTCAACTACAGTGGAATTTGATCTTGGAATACACAAAAGTAAAATGCTGTCAGAATATTAACTCAGTGCCTTACCATTTTCATCAATTCTGCTATCATCTCTGCTGTTCTCAGAATATTGAAATTTCCTTCAACTCATTAAGGAACAATTAATTAAGAATATTGAATTTAGATATCATTCTTAAAACAGATAAACCAGGTTTTTGTGTTTTATCTATAAAATTCTAACATTGGAAATTTTCTTTCGTTCCACTTTATCATGGAACTTTTGCTCTTCTGTTTAAACATTATTATAAAACTGTTGCTACAACTATTTCTAAACTTTCATAGGTTTGTAAGCTTGTTTGAGTTTGTTGATAATGTTGTTTTTTTTTCATCATCACCATCATCATCATCATCCTTATTATCATCATCATCATCATCATCATCATCATCATCATTATTATTATTATTATTATTATTATAATACAGTATGTTTATTGTGATAGTTTTGAAAGGTTGGAAGCATTAATTTTTTTTGTATATTTTTCCTTTGCATTACCTCCCCTCACCCCTGTTTTTCTTATTAAATTTCTTATATCTCTGTGAGAGGGGGAGAAATGAAGTAGAACCAATATTCAACAACACATATCAGCATTTATCTCATTGTTTTTCTTTCAAAATAATCTCTCTCCTCTCTCTCTCTCTCTCTCTCTCTCTCTCTCTCCTCTCTCTCTCTTCTCTCTCTCTCTCTCTCTCTCTCTCTCTCTCTCTCTCTTTCTTTCTTTTCGGGAGCATATTCTGCAAATTACTGTCTGTAATAATAAGGTTGTTACCAATTCTTTGCTGCCATTAATTCCTCTGCCCACTTCACTTGCAAAACAATTCAATAAATAGCAACCTGAATACGATAAGAAAATCTAAAGAATAAAATAAGAAATACAAACAAAAATTAGCAAAAAGCAACCAACAAAAATGAAGACAAACAAAAACATAAAGTCAACACTTGAAGATTCTCTGGATATTTTATTTATCTTTATTTAATTAAATGTAACTGATTTTCACTTTTTTTCTGTTGTTGTTGCAAAGATAAAATACTTAACTAGAATGTTTACCGTCACAAGACGCCATCCCAGGTTTTTTTATCTGGCAAATAATGACCCTTAAACAACAAGTTAAGTCTTTATCCTTTCAACATCAAAGCTACCTGCTTAGTTACTAAGTCAGCTCACCGAGAGAGATCTTTCATAGATTCTCTGCCATGGCTGTCTGCTTAAGAAGCTCACTTTGTAAGCGCATGGTTTTAGGTTCAGCCCCACTGCATGATACCTTGGGCAAGTGTCTTCTTCTATAACAGCCATAGACCTTATTAGTAGATGGAAAGTGTGTGAAAGCCCAAGTGTCCATTCTGTGAAGTGGTTGGTGTTTGGGAGAACATCTAGCCATAAACAAACCATACCAAAGCAGATGGTGGAGCTTGGTGCTGTTCTCTGGCTTGCCAGCCCCTATCAAACCATCCAACCCATGCCATCATAGAAGACACACATCAAATGATGATGTATGTGTATATCTCTGTCCCCTCATGACCACCACCACTTGACAGCCAGTGACAGCCAGTGTCCCCATAACTTAATGATTCAGCAAAAGAAACTCATAAGATAAAATAAATACTGAGGAAAACTCATTCAGAAGGCATTGGCACAAAATTTGTTCTTGCTGTATTTTCTCCAACTCTCTATGTTCTGAGTTCAAATCACACCAGGGTTGAAATTTCCATTCATCTTTTCAGGTTCAATAAAACAAAATAGCAGTCATACAACTGATTGTTTCTCTTCTCTCAAAATTTCTGGCCTTCACCCATGTTAGAAACACCAAACCATCATCATCACCATCACATATGTTCACATTCCATACTGGCATGATCTGGACTCCTTGACAATATCCATCATCCTCCATGTATCTACTTTAGCATGGTTTCTAGAGCCAGATATCAAATCCCTTTGCAACATGTGGTGGATACTTTTTTTTTTCATGCCATCAGAATTTGTGGGGTCACCAAGCAACCTGCAAGATTATGAACCCCAACAGAGTGAGCTTTATGTGAGGAGATGAGGAGTTAAAATATGAAGAAGTGGGAGGAAGTCAAAGCAACAAGGTTGGTCATTTTTGAGAAGAGAAGATAAGTATGATTCGGGTGGAGTTGGGAAGAGATGAAAATAGAGGGGAATGGGTGGTCCCTTAAAGTATGAAGTGAGGAGAAGTGAGTGGAAACAGAGGAATAGGAGTGTGGCTAAGTAGATGCTTACTGGTGTATGGCAGAGTGAAATGAATGAGAGAACAAAAGATAATGATAGCTGAGGAAGGTGATCAGTGTAAAATATGCATGGAGAGGGCAGTATAAAGATAATGATGGTTGGTGATGGGTCTTGGGGAGGAAATGGGTGTTGGCACCACATAAAGGGCAATCAACATACTCTGTAAAGGGATTAGCATTAGGAAGGGCAACTGGCCATAGAAATTATACCAAAGCAAACAATGGAACCTGTCCAGCCTTGCCAGATCTTGTCAAAACTGTCCAACCCATGCCAGCATAGAAAACAGACATTAAATGATGGTAATGTTGATGATGTTGATGATATATATGATGAAGACCAAAATGTTTGTTACTAATAACTAACAAATTTTTTAAAAACTATTCAATAAATGTACTTTTTTTGTTTTCTTTAGTACTATTTTTGTTTCTAAACTTATTAACTAAACAGAATTTGTTGAGTCTGTTCATCATTGATGTAAACTTTTGTTATATAATACAATTTTCCCAAACAAACCTAGTAGCT
>NC_043006.1:89757727-89820227 GCF_006345805.1 Octopus sinensis | reverse complement strand
ATGTAAATAGTGATAATAACAATACCAATAATATAGGTAGTATAGATAAAAGTATAGTAGGTGATGATGGTGAGGATGGATTAATAACTAGTAACCCTAATTTGCATAACAACGTAATTACTAATCATGAAAATAATACTAATACTAATAATAATTTAAATAACAGTAATAAAAGTGAATTGTCCTTAAATAATTCCAGTACCGGACACTATCCCCCCAGTTGTAATTGTAGGATTAGATCAAAATGTCCGGTATCTGGTCGTTGTTCGGTCCAAAACGTAATTTATAAATGCACGATATTAACTTCTAGCAATAGCTTTCTTTATTTCGGTTGTTCAGTGGATCTTAAAAGACGTCTTAACAATCATTTTTCCTCTTTTAGGCTCAAACATAAGGCAGGTTGCACAACATATCTAGCAAAATTTGGGAACTAAAAACAAATAATATAGAATTCAACCTAAAATGGGATATAGTAAGAAGGGCGCAACCTTATAGAAATAGTAGGGATGGTTGTCAACTTTGTTCTATGGAAACTTATGAAATTTTTAAACATCAGAGTATTACAAATCTGTTGAATAACCGTTTGGAGTTGGGAGCATCTTGTATACAGCGTACAACCCGAACGTTTAAATACTTTAAATAATAATTTTGTGAGTATTCCTATGTTTTTCAAATTTTAATTCTTTATAACCAAATAAGAAGGAATATACCATACTGGCTTTCAATTTAACATTCATAGATGACTTAAAAAACTTCACTGCAAACTTGAAATTGAATTCTTTTTTCTAAAATTAAAGCCTACTCGTAATAAGTGATAGTCTTTTTTTTTCTCCAAATTGCACTCTCTGTGAATGTGATTGTGACCACTTGACATTGACCTAGTTCTCTCATCAAATAGTGGTAACTGGCATTTAGTAGTGACAATTGCTGTCTTCCACATGAATTCCTTTTATGGAGTTCTGAAACCCCTTTACCCCATTTCTACATTTAGAAAATCTTTATTGCTTCCTTCAACTTACTTCTCCCTCTCACAACCTTACAGCAGTCTGGAACAACCAAATCTTAGTCAGTCAGTGGAGGGACTCCACTACCTCATATGTTCTTAAAATTTAAATCCACATCTTTGTCTATATATCTACCTTCTCTATAATGTTGCCACTTGATTTGAAAATTTTTGTATTAATGGAAAACCTCTATAATTGGCTGATGAGTACTCAGCATCTTAAATCTGTTGTAATACTTACAACATTTAATAAAATGATGTAGTACGAAACAATCGTACCAAATTACCTGAGTCATTCTTGTTGCTTATTTTGAGTATGTATATATTTATATATATATATATATATAGCAGTCATATCAGGTGACATTAAAAATATGCCTATATATCTTTGGCACTATATTTATTTTTTTCAACTAAATTATTTTTTCATTTTCTACTGATGCGGAAAATGTCTCGTCCCCACCCCACTGTTTTACTATTATTTTCCTTCATGTTGTTTTATATTTTTTCAATATTTTTCTTTCATTTTCTCTTTGCTGGTTCCTTGTAGATTTAAACAGAAAGCCATATGTATATATATATATATATTTCGTCTCTTGTATTCACATCCGTCTTGTGCGTTCACATTCCTGTCTTCTACCAAGAAATCTAATGCTTACAGCTTAGTTTTTTTTCTTGGGGCTGGCCGAGTTGGAGCAAATATCAGAATTGAACAGCCGAAATTTGCTATGATGATTCGGTGTCTGACTGAAGATTGAAGGCTTCGAATGATTTGTCTGTGTTCCGTGTTCGTCCCTTCCTGTATTTCACGTTCATTATATATAAAAACATTCATTCTTATATTATTGCGGCGTTACGTGCACCCCCCCCCCCGTTTGTTTGTCCAATTTTAAACCCTGCACGACTTCTATACACACTGTCTTTTACTACCGCCATTGCTTCTTCACCAAACTTTTTGGCGCCCTCCGATTCTTCCCCTCTATTCCTCCCATCCTCCTCCCCTCTTCCTCCCATCCTCCTTAATCCCTTCTTTCTCCTTTTCTCTTGGTCACTGATTATGTCCCCTGCCTTCCACCCTCTTTGATTCCCTCTCTCTCTCTGTCTCTCTTTCTCTCTCTCCTGCGACATGCTGCTTCTTCAACCATTCTGTTGGCCTTCGTATCTCGACCAACATGTGTCCCCGCTACCGAAACGGTAATTATTTCTACGCCAGCTGCTATGTTGTTGTTGTTTTGTCTCATTTGGTCTAAAGTCGTATGACAACCACCGTTATATATATTTTGTTTATTCATTACTGTTTTCAATTTCGTTTTCGTCTCTTGTATTCACATCCGTTTTGTGCGTTCACATTCCTGTCTTCTACCAAGAAATCTAATGCTTACAGCTTAGTTTTTTTTCTTGGGGCTGGCCGAGTTGGAGCAAATATCAGAATTGAACAGCCGAAATTTGCTATGATGATTCGGTGTCTTCGAATGATTTGTCTGTGTTCCGTGTTCGTCCCTTCCTGTATTTCACGTTCATTATATATAAAAACATTCATTCTTATATATATATATATATATATACACATATGGCTTTCTGTTTAAATCTACAATGAACCAGCAAAGAGATATATATAAAACCATAATCAGGTAAAAAGGCACGCATTTAAGACTGCTATAATCACTCTACCATTTTGTTGATTTAGGAAGTAAGAAAAAAGAAGGAATAAATAAAAGATTGAAATTTGCATCAATACAACATTATGCTGATGTGCAGCAGTAGTTTATGCGTTTTGTTGTTCTAAAGTGCTAAACATAAAGCCAGCATGCCTGAAGAAGGTCAGAAAATATATTTGTCGAAACACAATATCTTCAAAGTGAAAGATATAAAAAAAATGAAATATTATCGATATAAAAGAGAAGTCAGCAACCATATCATTACATGAAAATCGAGCTAAAATCAGATGCAATATAAATTAATTTTATATGAAAATTATTAAGCATAAAAACATGTTTACGGCCTTTTTTACCGTGTGTGTGTGTTTATGTGCGGGGTCCATGTGTGTGTGTAAGTATGTGTGTGTTTGTGCAGATACAAAATTTATATTTCATATATATATATATATATATATATAATTTTAATCCAAACGGGAAACAAAAAAACAACAACAATGGAACAATTACAGTATTATTATTAATAGGCGCTCAGGAAAAGGAAGCAGATATATGTATGTATGTGTGTGTATATAATATATATATATATATTTATACACACACACACACACACATATATATATATATAAGTATATATAAAGTATATACATATACAGTATCTACAATAAGTTAGTACACACAACGATTTTTTAAATTTTTACTTCTTAGAACTTTATTTTTTCGTAGGATTTAAATGAAACTCGATGTGAACCTAGCCATATATGTAAATTTAAATTTGCATAAACGTTAGGGTTCAAATTTGTTGTTTATTACAAATTATAGGAGAAAATCCATAGAGTCACAGTACAATAAATTAGTACACAGCTATGGAAGTCACTAATCATGAATAAATATTTACTTAAATAGCTATAAATTGCAGAACTTTCTGTTGGCACCTTTTTATTGTACCCTAATAAATAACCAAAGGCATTTCATTGGCTGTTTGTTTACATTACGCTGCTATTGCTTGGATCTATTGCTACCAAAGTTTTTCTCATATTATTCTTGGAAATGGCTCCTCGTGGCAATGAATTACATGAAAAAACTCGTGAAACTATTGTTAATTTATTCAAGAGTGGTCATTCATATACGGAAATAAGTGGCAATGTAAATATCAGCCGAAATACGGTAGCAAAAGTTGTTCAACGGTACAAAAAAGCTGGAACCGTCACAAATGGCCGCCGTCCCGGTCGACCAAATAAGTTTTGTGATCGAACTAAGAGGCGCATGAAACAACTTATAGAGGGAAGCAGACGTCGGAGTGCTGCTAGCGTCGCAGAAGAAATTTCACACAGTTTAAACGTAACTGTGAGTGCTCAACAGTGCGCAACATTCTCCACGAAGACGGGTTTAAAGGCTGCATGCCCCGAAGGAAGCCTCTGCTGAAAACTTCCCACAAAAAGAAGCGTTGTGAATTTGCTAATAATCATAAAGACAAAGATATGCAGTTTTGGGACAAAATCCTTTGGTCTGACAAGACGAAAATAAATCTATTCGGCTCAGATGGCGTTAAGCGTGTGTGGCGACGAAAAGGGGAGGCTTACAAGGATAAGTGTGTCGTGCCAACTGTCAAGCATGGAGGTGGGAGCTTGATGATTTGGGGGTGTATGAGTGCCAAAGGAGTTGGACGACTTGCTTTCATCGAAGGAAAAATGGATTCAAAACTCTATTGCCAGATATTGGAGGAAAACATGTTACCAAGTTTAACAAGTGTTGGCAGACGTGGAGTTTTCCAGCAGGATAACGACCCTAAGCACACGTCGCGGCCTACGACCTTACCATGGCCGAGTATGTCACCTGATTTGAAACCAATAGAGCATCTGTGGGAGCATCTAAAACGGAAAATTGCAGGGAAAAATCCGAGAAATATTAACGAACTCAAGGAGGTCATCAAATGTGAATGGAACGCAATTCCGGCGGACACATGTCGTAAACTAGTGGAATCAATGCCTAGGAGGTTGTCTGCTGTTATTGATAACAATGGAGGCCATACAAAGTATTAAAAATAGGTTTATTTGTTTAAAGCGCTCCTGTGTACTTACTTTTTGTTACTTGTTCTAAATGTTTTTGTTTAATTATTCTACATTGAAAAGGTATTTGTTCCTTCATAGTTTATAAAGTTATTAAACCACTACATGGCTATGTTCACATCGAGTTTCATTTAAATCCTACGAAAAAATATAGTTGTAAGAAGTAAAAATTTTAAAAAATCGTTGTGTGTACTAACTTATTGTAGATACTGTATATGTATATACTTTATATATACTTATACACACACACATATATATATACATACACACATTCATATATTTACATCACTGCAAGCATATATACATACTCATACTTATTTATAAGTACACACACGCACATATATACACATACATGCATATATATACATACACACACACATACATGCATATGTACATATATATATATGTATGTATGTTAAACTGAATGTTTTAATTCATATTATCACTTTTGCATCCTAGATATCCTATTCAGTTTCCATAATATAATATTCATGTGATAATTATGCATAAATGCATGACAAAAGGCTCACAAATAAAATATCGGAAGCTGATATCACATATAAAGCTAAACATAATAAAATAAAAAGCTATCATAAATAAGATATCATGGAATGGAAAATTATCTTTAATCTTTATATACATTTTACTTTTTGTTCCTAATTCAAAATAGCAAAGAGATTTTAGATAAACACCTATTTTACTTTCTATAAACAATTTATCTCCACGTTCTTTTTTTCTTCTCAATCTTTTTATGAACTTCACAATACCAACATACAAGGGTATCTAGGATTATGGCAGAAGAGACAGATTCACCTAAAAACTAGAGCATTGCTTACACACTTGGGAGAGTTCCTCTTAAACCTACTCTCCACTATTGACAAAATACAAAATCGAATGTAAAGTCTAGTTGTTGATAAACTCATCACCCCAATGCCCCAATTCTTCATAGAATGTTGTGCATTAGAAACTTTTCTGCATTCTTTCTTGTGGAAGGTGTTTAGATGAGTTTCATTCTTTGGTACCACTGATCAAAGAATTTGCCTTCAAAACTTGGTTTACTAAACTTAGAGAATTTGTTCTATGCTCCCTCAATATCTGCAAATTCCATGCCAAAGTTATTGTTTTTTTCTCCCTCTAGAATTAATTAGGGGAATATATTCTAGCCCCATTGATTTCCTACTGAATATCACATTGGTCTCTTTAAGCTTAACCTACTGTTGGCAGTTGGCTTCATTTTAATACTTTTATCCGTTCTTTTATAA
Source organism: Octopus sinensis (assembly GCF_006345805.1). Classification (NCBI taxonomy): domain Eukaryota; kingdom Metazoa; phylum Mollusca; class Cephalopoda; order Octopoda; family Octopodidae; genus Octopus; species Octopus sinensis. The sequence goes on along the minus strand of NC_043006.1, from coordinate 89,814,238 downwards.
CCATCTCAGTTGATTTCAATTTACTCTCTCCTTTATTCTTCTCTCATTTACCATGTTTTATTGCCATCAGTTCTTTTATATTTCTTTTATTACTATATCTATCATCATATTTTATTTAAAACTTTTAACATTTATTTTATTGTACTCGTTTATTTGTTATCTTAAATATATGTGCATATATAAAGCATTTGTGGCATTAATTTCCATTCCTCTTGTTCCTTTAACCCTTTGCCTACAAAGGGCCCATGTCTTTACTTGAAGTGATTTTAAATAAAGAAAAATATATCACACATGTTTACACACACACACACACACACACACACACGCATACATATGATGGTGTTCATTTCTAGTCTTCCATGAAAAATGTGTTTGGCAATGGTGGGTGGGGGGAATATTACCTTGTTTAGAAACAGGTGAGGGTTGGAAACAGGAAGGGCATCCGGCTGTAGAAAATCTGCCTCAACAGATTCCATCTGACCCATGTAAGCATGGAAATGTGAACATTAAATGATGATGATGATGAAAGCATCACAAAATTCCACTCTCATAATGGTCAGGAAAAGTTTAAGGGAATTTGGGTGTTGGTCACTTTAACATTTCATTAGAACGGGGACTGGAGTAACAAATATTTAGGAAACATCACTTATTCAAAATCCTTTTATAAAACGAACAAAATACTAACTAAAAATTAATTATTGGATTAATTGCATTTTTTTCTTCTTTTTCAGGTAAGCTCTTCAATATTATTGTGAATTTGGAAGTTCTCATTAAGTATTGTTGGTTTTAACTCCCTCAAACAGGTATGACTGGAACCTTTTTTGTTTTTTCATTTTTCATCACCATGACGACAATTTGTGTCATCCGATACACCTTCCTTCTTTTATTTTGTTGTTGTTGTTTAGGCCAAGGTCAGCACTAATGGAAATAAGTTAAAGATCAAAAGTTAAGGATTAGTTATAACTGTTCTGTTGTTTATTGTTTTTTTTTTTCCCTTTTACTCAGCTTTGCAATATCAAGGACTACATTTCCCAACATGTTCTATGTTGTTGTTCGGACATAATTGGTTGGGAACACTCTGAAGGAGTTGATCAGCATTCTAGCAAGGACTGGGAGTCGAGTTTGGTGTGATGCCTGCTGAGGTGAAATGATGAGAGGCTGAGAGATGACTGAATGAATCATGCTTGAGAAAAGGTGGCAGGAGAACAACCAGTTATGAGGAGCAAAGGCCATTATAATTGCAGTAGATGTGATTGAGAGAGGAGATGTGTCTCCTCTCTCAGTATGTCTATGGGCCAGAGATTGGAGTGTGTTTGTGAATGACACTATACCCATTGGTTGAGTGATCTTTCTCTGAATGCAGCCTCCATTACTTGTATGTGTATGTGGGGGGTGGGGTGGCAGTGCTGTCCCAGTGTGGAAGCAGTACTGTTATGGGTTCAGTATGAGTTTTGCAGAATATTAGTTGTTGGGGACTTCATCCTATTTAAGAGATGAGGAATTATTTACATTATTTTCATTTGACAGATAATTGTCCTCATCTTGTTTGTTTGTTGTTAACACAATATTTCGGCTGATATACCCTCTAGCCTTCGGGATGGGTTCTCATTCATAAGGTATTTTTTGATGCTGTTGTTGTTATTATTATTATTATTCAGGTCACTGTCTGGAATCAAACTCTGAATCTTGGGGTTAGTAGCTCGTGCTCCCAACCACTACGCCATATGCCTGTGGGCAATTATGGAGTGAATATTAGGGCTTATAAATCTAATATTCTCCTATCCTTCCTTAATTGGTCTGCTTAGGAGATTGTTGTATCCTAGCATATGTGCTGCTTCTTTTAGTTTTCATATTTTCCAGTGGTACTCTCTATCTATTATTTTAACTTCATCCCAAAGGTAGAGGTGGTCTCCATTTTTCCATATATTTTATATTCAGTCACACAGTATTTAGAACTAAATTGTCTTATGTGGTGCCTCCATTTTTGCTACGACAATAGATTGTGAATTGAGCAAGTTTTAGCTACTATTTCCAGCAGCTTGAACAACTGCTGTATGCTTATTCAAAATATACTTTTTGGATAATAGGCCTAATGGAATGCCTTTTTGGCACCATCACCTGAATCCTGGGTACTTTTTACTATGTTTGCTCCCAAGATTTGGATTAAGCTTCTAATTCTCTCCCTGCTCATACTGTTCTTCCATCCACTGACTTACCTTATATTTGTCTCTACAGCATGCATAAGATATTTGAGGACAGATTTATGTTTCTAAAAAAAAACCAGATATATAACAGATAATAACCATGAGGATAAAAATGAACCTTCTTTTCTATAATGTTATTCAATAAAGTCACCTTCAGCTTCAACAACTGCTTCTATATGAGATCTAAATCATCTACAAGCTTGAATCAAGTGGTCCTGGTTCATTTTGGACATTACTCTGACTAGGGCAGCTTTCATAGAATCTTTGGTGTTATGGGTGTGTTCATTGACTTCTCTCTCAACAATGCTCCACATGTAATAGTCCAATGGATTGAGATCTGGGGAACTAGGAAGCCAAATGTTTCAGCCAACTATTCTTGTGTTACTAGAGCCATGTGTGATAATGCAGAGTCTTATTGAAACACACATGGCCTTCCGTTGCATACACTGTCTATCCAGGGCTTAACAATTATTTCTAGGGCCTCAATGTAGGTGGCAGAGTTAACTCTAAGGCCTTGTAAAGAGGCATCACATGTCCTTCATTGCTGACAACCCCTAAAACCATGACAGTTTCTGGAAATTTTGCATGCATAACACTTGAAACTTCAAAAGGATCTGCACATAACCATGTCATTTCTTCTGTTAATGCTTTGATCTTGGTTGAAGTTTTTCTCATTTGAGAAAATCTAAATCAAATCTTCTTCTGCTGCATTTTTCAGTTTGTTAAAGAGCCTTTTAGATCTGATGTAGAGATTTTCTTTTGCTTTTTCTGACAAATTGACTTTTCCTCATCATATAAAACTTATATCTGATGTCTTCGTGGACAACATTTCTGACTGTTTCTTCTCATGCATGGAGATCTTTTGCAATTGACCTCATGGACTTTCTGGGATTGTAAGCAATGGTCTGTTGAACTTGCTGGATGAATTCAGGTGTTCTGATGATTTCACAGCATTTAGAATTCTTTTTATGCTTTGATACTGGTGATATGTTTCCATCTTCAGTCTCTAGCTCTTTACAAACTTTGTAGATGAAAGATCTGGCAACTTTTGAAAATTGAGATATTTCTAAATGAATATGCTCAGCCTTTATAACCACAATAACAGCATGCCCCTTCATTTCTTGAGTGAGCTGAGGGTCTGCCATTATTATTTTCTGAAACAAAGATTTTACAGAATTAGCAAAAAAATGCACCTATGACCCAAAAAAGGTATGTCCTCAAGTACCTGATGCGCCCTATATATGTATAAATATATGAGTGTGTGTGTGTGAATGTGTGTATGTGCGTGCGTGATTGCTTGATACATATATATATATATATATATATATATATATATTATTACCATATTTCTGTTGTAATGCTCTAATTTCGAAAATCATTTTGACATTAATTAAACTGGTTTTTAGAACAAAAGAATTTATATTACTTTTGATAGAAGATTTCTATTTAGATCTCTTTGTTTGCACCATTGAAGCAGGGTTGGTCCCAGGCAGATTTGTACCAAAATGGTTCTATTATCTTTTACATTTTCCAGTCATAGCACTGTGGCCATGCTGGGGCACTGTGCTCTATGTTTTTGTGTTTTGAAGTCTGGTACTTATTTGATCACTCTTTTTTGCTAAGCTATGGGGACATAAACAAACCAACATCAGTTGTCATGTGGCGAGGAAGGAATAAATACAAGCACAGCAACCACACACACATAAATAACAGGGTTCCTCACAGTTTCTGTCCACCAAATTCTTTTGCAAGGCATTAGTTGACCCAAGACAGGAGTGGAAGACAATTTCCCAAGGTGGGACTGAAACCAAAAATATATTGTTGCAAAGCAAGGTTTTTAACTATGCAACCAAAAAGATGTGGTTCTTCCTTCCTCACACTACCAAGTCTACTAATGGCTCCTGCTTCCTTCACCAATGTCTTTCAAGATATTTTCTTGAGATAATGCAGTGGGGGTTTGCCATTGGCTCCTTTTAGTTAAACTTACTGGAGAAATTAATAAATAGGTAAGCATAAATATAGACTGATAGACAAACTGGCAAATGGACAGATAGACACACAGACAGAAAGAAAAAAAGTGAGTGAAAAATTGATGGATATAGCAAGAAAGTTATAATAGACAAATAAAAATGGAGAGGAAGCTATAGATGAAGAGAGAAAGAGATCAATAAAGAAATTCTCGAAAAGAAAAAAAAAGACAAGAAAGAAATATTTCAATCCATCTCCACTAAAACCAAAATAAATTCAACATTTGATTTCTTATTTATTTATTAGTTTGGTATTTTTTAAATTTTGTTTGGTTTTGTTGCACTTTATAAAAACCTGTAGTAGAGACCTGTCACTTGACTGGTTCGTTGCAACTTCAGTTTAAGCCAATAAGCTGGACCTTGCCTGGAATTCATCTCTCCTTCCAGTGTCTCCCTCAGTTTTCTTTCTTTCAAATGATAGTTAAGTTACATCCGTGTTGGTTTTGTTTGTGTTTCTTTTAATGTTTTCGAATTTTTTTTATGATTGTGGTAGGAAAAGATGAGTTGGTGGGGTGGGTGGAGAGACGTAATGAGTGAGGAAGAGAAGGAAAAGGAAGTAGGGTGAGAGAGATTGGAGAGTGAAAGTGACATAGATAGAGAGTGAGTGAGAGAAAGAGAAAGACAGAGAGAGAGAAAGATAGGGAAAAAGTAAATTAGGGAGTTGGGAGAGTAAGAGAGAGAGAGAGAGATGGTCAGGTAAACAAAAAAGAAACAAAGAGAAGTAGAGGTAAAAGAAGAGAACAGAAGATGATTGTTTGGAATTTCTATGGAAACTTTGTATTGTAGATATTTAAAAAAAAATTTTTCTGACAGTTCAATTCTGATAAAAATCCTTCTCTGAGCCTTGCCCCTCATCACTCATTATTGACCTTTTCTCAGGCAACATATATTCTTCAGAACAGAAGAAACTTGTCACTTTTCAGTACTGGTTTCAACAATTTTAATCATTTTAATACTATTCCAATTTAAGCTTTACATGCATGCATGTACATACGTACGTACGTACATGCATGCATGTACATACGTACGTACATACATACATACATACATACATACATATAGGCATGCATCTATATATATATATATATCTTTTCTTTTTGGGAATAACTTGAAGCATGCACTAAGCTATAAATAATAGCATGTATTATTTTTGATGTCAACAACATACATCTGTAGTTTGTGTGTGTGTGTGTTTAATGTCCAATATGTATTTGTATGAGAATGAGAGGAAAATAAGCTATTTGTAAATTAGATTATAATAAATGAGAAATATTCTATCAAAGATACTTTACTATCTCTATACATAGCCATGTGTACATGTTTTGTGTTGGTATAATTTTTGTTTGTGTATACACAATGTGTGTGTGTGTGTGTGTGTGTGTATTGATCTAGTGGTAAGTGGCTGGGGACCAAAACAGATTTATTATTTTATGACAGCAAACCGAATTTCATAAGCTTTGTTACAAAACCTAATCTGTGTTCTGTTCTCGTACCTGTTTGAATCTTTATTTCAATATTTTTTGTTATGAACCAAAATTGCTTTCATACAATGAAGATTACGATTGCCATTGTTTGTGCTGCTATTGTAATTATTTTCACTCATTCTGCTGCTGCTATACTTACTGTTGTTTTGACAGACATAAGAAAAGAAATAATAAATATATTACATGAAATTGTAATGTGTAGAAGAGATGGGAATGAGTTTAGAATGAGTTTTATTCAGCTTCAGAATAACGTTCTCATCTTCAAGCACAGGAACATTTTCATGTCTGCTTTTTTGCCAATTCTTGCATGGATCTGATGCAGTTTGTTGAAACAGGTTTTCTATGGCTTAATGCTCTTCCTGTTGTCAACCTTTTTTGAGAAATGAACCACTTTCATTTGTGGTTTCAACACAAGCGGTTTAGTGGCCTGACATATTTTCATTGAAGATTGCCTGTGAATGATACCACTTTCTTCAGAGAGTATTGCAGTGTATGAAATCAAGGGGAAACTCTCATGCATGCACACATGTACATTAGCTCTCCCTCTCTCTCTCCCTTCCTCTCTTCATTAAATCAATGTTGTCTGAACAGATGCATGGTGTGCCATACATCAGGTGTCAAAAGCAATAGGATACAAGGTGTTTTGTTCAAGAACAGAATGGTGATGCCATGCTCACACTGATATAGACCGTTATTTTAAAAGTTATTAAGTAGAATACTAACACAACATTCTACTCATTAGCAAATTTTTTAAAATTAATTTCATATATTTCTTTTAGTTCTGAATTATCTGTGCTTACCATTTCGAAAAAAAGCCAAATATCTTTTATCATTGCTACTCCTCTATTTTCAGTTTATATTGATTACTTTTCCATCAAGCCAACTGAAGTGAATATCTATGCCTGGTGAGACCTAACTAGTTTGAAACATATCCATCACGTTTAACCACTTTACTTTAGAAACAAAATTTCTTACTGCACTGTTTTAATTCCTTAAATTTGGATCAATATTATTGAAGGTACCTTACTTGTTAGTTTTTGAATTTTAAGTACCTCAGTAGGGAGTTTTTAACTTCTAATTGCAAAAGTAGTCATAATTCAAAGCTTTCCAATTCACTGTATTACATGTTGAAGCTTATACAAAAACCCAAGACATCCTGGCAATCAAGTATTTCAAATTAAACAAGACTGGCCTTGTTTAAGGAAAGTGTAGATAGCATTCCTCTTTACAATGCCAAAACCGGACTACAAAGAAGGTGCTTTTAGAAAACCCTGATGCTACATATATCAGGCTTTTCATGAGGGCTCAGTATGCCTCTTAGCATGTGCACAAGACAAAAGAATAAATTTACAGACATATCCCACCCATCTCCACTATTAAATACAGAATAGGCTTTGCTGGCTACTACTATTATGCTAAATAACAGTGGATACCAGATGTATTTTGGGTGCTTTTTCAGAGAATGAAATCCACTAAGCTGCATCAATGTTATTGGCAGAGACAAACAACATGGAAGTGAGGACCAATCAAAAGCAATGGGACAATGTTGTGAAATGCAGGTTGGATGTGGCTGCTTGTAGAAGAAGAGATGAAAATAATTACGTAGGTGAGGGTCCGTTCCCTTGTATCCTTAGCAGGGAGCTGCTTCTCTTCAGCTCAGTTGTCGGTGACTGTGTGGTTAAAAAGTTAACTTCACAACCATGTGCTTATAGGCTGAAACCTACAGTGAGTAAGTGTATACTATTTAACCCCAGACCAACCAAAGCTTGTGAGTGGATTTGGTTGTTGGAAACAAAAAGAAGTCCATCATATATGTATATATATTCACATCCACAGGAATATGATGATCTCATCTGCAGTCATAGGTAAGATGTAGATGTTTTTCCAAAAAGAAACATGAGTCAGTTATCGTTTGTTTACCATTGCCAGAAAAAAAAAAACTCACCGAGAAAGATTTTTTATAGTTGGATGCTATTCTTGTTGCCAACCTTCACCAGTTTCCAAGTAAGTTTATATTTCCCAGTCCTTTGAAGACAAACAGAACAGTAGCCAAACATGTTTTTGTGGCAGACGTGGTCAACAAATGATATATTCGCACAACTATGTTGTATATGTATGTATGTATGCACGTGAGCAAAGCACTTCATATCATATTGCTTTGCAATCATTTTGACGCTTGATGTGTGGTACACCATGCACCTGTTCTGGTAACATTGATTTGATGGAGAGAGAGAGAGAAAGAGCTAATGGACAACACATACATTTAATCATCATCAATAAATTATTTGTGCAGGTTTGTTCAGCAAGAAATTACAGAACCATCTTTCTTGGACAATGAGAGAGACAACCATCATCATCATCATCATTTATCATTATATACGTATCTGCAGAGTGGTTGATGTTAGCAAAGGCATTCAGCCATAAAAGCTCTGCCAAAACAGACACAGTAGCCTAGGATAGTCTCTTACCTGGTTCACTCCTCTCCAACCATGCCTGCACCCTCTCTCTCCTCCCTCTGACTTGGTAACCAAGTATCTCCTGGACACCTTTTTCAGTCCTCTTTCTTTTACCTCTCTCTTCCTCTCACTCTCTCCCTCTCCCTTCCTCTCCCTCTCTCTCCCTCTCCTTCCCTTCTCTCTCTGACACCTCTCTCAAGACACCTCTCTATTTCTCTGTCACATTCTAACCTTTCATCATTTGACACCAGGTCACCTCCTCTAATGCCCCCTCCATTATAGCAAGACACCTGTTTCTTCCTCTCCGTCTCTCTGTAACACTCTTTCATCCTCTGACAGAAGTTCCCCTCCTCAAATGTCCCTGCCCCTCTCAAAATCCTTTGTCTTGCAAGTTACTTGGTGACCCTGCCAGTGCTGTTGCCACATTAAAAGCACCCAGTCTACACTGTAAAGTGGTTGGCATTTGGAAGGGCATCCAGCTGTAAAAGTCATTCCAAAACTACCCCCCCCCCGTGTTTATGCCATGTAAAAAGCACTGAGTCCACTCTGCTGGGGGGGGGCGGGGTTAGGAAGGGCATCCAGCCATAAAAACCCTGCCAAAACAGACACCGTCACCTAGGGTAGTTTTCTACTTGGCTGGCTCCTGTCAACCATCCTACCCATGCAGGCATAGAAGTAGGACACTAAATGATGATGATGCTGATTACATATATATATATGTATGTATGTATGTATGTATATATATTTGAGAAAGGTAGAGACCAAGAAAGATAGTTTGGAATTGAAAGTTTCTGCATGAGTTTTGTACTAATGTCAACCCTGCAGGAAATATTGAGACTGAAAATGTTAAGCTTGGATCATTTCGGCTGTCACAAAGTGTTAAATTATGAAACAAAACAAATCACACAATATTTTGTTTGGAGCAAAAGAATTGTCTCATAGAAATGATACTGTGGAGTTCTTGGAATCAATTATTTTGAAATTGAAAAGAAAATTTCTAGCACAAATTACTCCTTGATGCTTCAGAAAATATTCTTTTATATTTAATCTTTTGTCTTTTTGAATGAAGATTAGAAAAAAAGTTAAATACTCCACAAAAGAGAAACCAGTTGGTGTATTTCAAGAATACTCTTTTTAGTGTGGTGGTGGTGGGGGGGCTGAGATGAAGAGATTCAGAGATCTTAATCCGTACAAGTACTTTTCTAATGTGGTTTTTCTAACATTCTATTTTATTTAGATATTTCTCTCTCTCTCTCTTCTCTCTCTCTCTCTTCTCTCTCAATCTCTCTCTCTCTTCTCTCTCAATCTCTCTCTCTCTCTCTTTCCTTTTTTGCTTATTTTTCTCACAATTTTCCTTGTTCTTTTCTCTTCTTTGCTCTCTCTCTCTCTCTCTGTTTCTAAATCTCTTTCTTCACTGCTCTTTCCCTCTACCCCCCACTCTCTCTTATTTCCTCTCTCTTTCATTTGTTTTAATTATTTTTACCAAATTTCATTATCTTTTATTTTAACTTATTCATTTTTCCCTCTTTATATGTATTTTTTCCAAAACATATTTTTATGAATTGCAAAAGAGGAGTGACTTAAACTCTATGGAAAAAATAAAATATGATAAAATCAATACAACAAACAAAATTACTTTAATGTGAAGAATTCTTTTCGATCTGATTCTATGGTATTTATCTGTAGTGTTTAAGAGTGTCTTTTGGTAGAGTCACCAAAGGTTTCATGATTACAGACACCGTTGTCATTCCTAGATGCCATATTTTTGAGACCTGTTTTTTTTTTTCCACAATATCTAGTCTATTATTTTGGAGAGCTTGATCAGTTTGAATGCTAAAATCCCAAAGAATGGTGGGGTCTTTATTCTCTGCTTCATTGGCAGGTTTATGTATCCACTTGTTCTTCTCATATGGGAATTCAAACTGATGGCATAAGGACCTGTGCAAATACTAATTATGTCTATCATAGAGATTTATATATTCATTTGAGATACCATCCAGAGATGAAATGGTCAGTTTCTAATGAGCAGACACTGATACTGAGCTACTATAATGATGCACTCTTTTATTATTATTATCATTATTATTATTATTATTATTATTATTATTGAGTGAGAGAGCAGTGCATGCCATCAAAGTGATACTGGGGTAAAATATACAAAGCCCAGTATACCCATCATGACTACCCGTCTGATAAGGGTACACCAGGCACATGCCTCACAACCATATGTCTGCAACATGGTGATCTCATATCAAGATAAACAGCACATGGGGCTCAGTTAGAATTTTCTCATCCCAATCAAAAGGTCCTTGAATTAGGGTTGTTTAAGGATGTTGAACGTCACACCCATCTCTACAGAGGTGAATTATCCAAACCCCAAAGAATTCCTCTCAACACAGAAGCTATGATGTTCCCCCACTACTTCTGGCCGAGGTCAGAGATGCACATATCGTCAGCCACTAAGGGACATGGCCAACCGGTTAAGGTCAAACAACTGACAAGCAAATTTGTGGTATTGAGCAGAATATTTGCTGTAGCCCATCTTTTATACCAAGACAAAGCAATGTACATGGTAACACTTCCAATCAGTTAAGATCAGAAGCCATGAGAGCCACTGCCATAAAAACTCACAGCTTATTTTGTTGGGTATTATTTATTTATTTATTTATTCATTTATTTATTTTCCATTTTATTTCACCTTCTGGCCAGGTCTCAGCCAAAGACTTAATACATTTTAACCTTACTGACAAGGAGTGATTTTCGTCAATACTTTTTAGAGATTTACTCCAACAAGCTTGAAGTAATTTTAGCCAATCAACAGACAACGTGGCACTAGCAGCTTGTTACCATGACAACTGCATGCTGTGTTGTGTTTCATTTTACCTGTGTCTTTGCTGCACGTGAAGCGCTGTCTTTGTGACTTGGATGTTAAGTCACAGCAAATATAGCAGAAGTTGTTTACGAAGTTTATACAGTTTCTTGGCATTATGAAGGTAAATGGACAGTATCACCAACCTTCAGGGTTTCAATGATTCAGATAGCTGGATTTATGATTTCACTAGGTTAATTCTATTCATAAACATTTAAATTAGAAATATTTCTTAAGCCATTAGCTTGACATTTCTTTTTCTTGGGACAAATTCTTTGTTGACCAGTGTTATTCTTATTGTAGTTTACAAATCCAAGCACGAAAACATTACTCAAATTTTATGTGTGTGTGTGTGTGTGTGTGTGTGAAAAGCCCCCTTTTTACACACATGCATAAATGTATACATCTACATGCACTTATATATAAATGATGTACACAAATACATGACAGGTGTACATAATACTGAAATATGCATAAAGTAAACACATGCAGACAAACATTAATATAACAAATTAAAAAAATAATAAAAACATGCAATCAATGAAGAGACAAAAGAAACAGTAAGATGATACATGTGGATTTTATTGGGTATTTTTGTTTATTTAGAAACCTACAATGAACAAGTCATTTCACAGATGCTAAACTGTAGATTTCACAGGGTACAACCTTAAAGTTGACACTGCTCCGCTAAACACAGAAAACTTCTGCCTCACTGTTGGCTAAAAATACACAGTTTTTCTGATTTTTAAACCTCTGTAACTTTTCCTCCATTTTGTTTCTCCACAACATCATACCTTCATAGCAATGAGACTGAAAGTCTACATTATTATAGCCGATTTCCACATTTTTTTACTTTCTTTTAAAAAATACATATTTTGCAAATCAGTTTGACCAGATGCAATCAGTCTAAGGCCATGGTAGAAAATGCTTGTCACAGGTGCCATCCAATTTCATTGAACTCAGAACCATATTGTTGCAAAGCAAATTTCTTAACTGTACATCTATGTCAATTTATTTTATATTACAGATCTGATAGGAAGCTGATAGGATGAGATCGTTTCTTTAGAACAATACTAGATATTTTTACGAAATAAACAATTCTTAAAAATATTTTTTACAATTCATTTATTAGACACAATTCCAATTTTGGAAAGGGGACAATTATGGTCAATCATTTCTTTGCTTTTCTTTCCTTGAACCCTTAGAGTCATACTCTACTCAATTTTTGATGCCATACAAGTAACCAAGATCTCAACATTCCCCTGAGTTGCTGGGTTCAAGGCTAGCTATTTATTTTGAGTGGCAAAGGAACAAGTTAGTTGCATCAACACAAGTATTTGACTGCTATTTTATTTTATCAATCCTGCAAGGATGAAAGGCAAAGTTGAGCTCAGCAGGATCTGAACTCAGAATGTAATGAACTGGAAGAAATGCCAGCTTACCACCTTAGCTAATCAATTAGAAGGTAATATATTACTGGTATTTTCTTTTTCAACCCTAAAAGATAATGCCATCCTTGGCCAGATTTGAACTCAGAACAGTCAGGAGGCTGATTATTGTAAAGCAATTATCGGTTGCTTTATTATCTCAAATCGTATTATTGCTGACTTTTCTTTTCTTTCTTATGTTTGAACACTTGATTAATTATGAATCCTCTATATAGATTTGATGAGAGAGAGAGAAATGATTTTTATTTTCATTTTTAGTTTTCAAGTTCTTCTTTGTATTTTAGTTTTGATACGTTAACTCTATACTTTCTTTTAAATAAATATTATTTCTAAATTGATTAAAATCCATGTGAGAAGCCACAGCAGGTCACATACAGCCTTTGAGCCAAACGTTGTGCAAATCTTCTGGTTTATAATTCCATCAACTCCACCATGCTAATTAACCAATTGTGTGCAACAAAAGTGAACCAGTCGCTTCAGAATTTCAGTTGGAAACTAACATATCTGAGATATTCTTTGTATTATACAGGATCGCCTGATCTCCACCACCACCACCACCGCTGCCACTCTTCCAGTGGTGGTGGTGGTGATGGTAGAGAATTAGAACATACCTTTAATGTAACAGTAACGATTTAACCTGTTGTTCATTGTCACTTGAGAACCTCTAATGCAATCTTGCCAAAAAAAATTATTCAGATCTATTTTATGTTTGGGATTAATTACTTTCTTATCTTAAGATTTCTAATTAATGGTGACAACTAAAATTTAAATAATAAATGATGTTTCTGTAATGAAAAAGCTCTTTTATCATTCTGTGAACTTTTGAAAAGGAAAGGAAAGCAAAAATGACAACAAAATCTAATATATCTTTTTTGAGAGAATTAAATCGATTATTGTTTTTGTTTTTAATGAGCCAAAACTACGACCAGCTTCGTCTTCACTTTCATTATCTCTTGTGTTATTTTCATATTTGTTTTTCAATCACTAAATGGTATGTGTATCTGTGCTCTGTTACATCCCTACATATGTCATAATCCTATGTTTATTTCAAATACAAAACCCAATTTGTTTTTTGGTTTAACATAGCAATCTTGGCCTTAGCTGATTAAAAATCTTTGTAACTCTTTTCCAAGTGTAAAATTACTGAAGACTTCTGAAGATGTTTCTACTCATATTGCTGAGCTGTAACGGTCTAATAACATTGAAACTTGCTTGTTACTGTCACTATCTCCACTAACAAACATCAGATTTTCCCTTCAACATGAGAATTAAATTTTTGAAAATCTTTTACTCTATTACTGGTTCCAATCAAACAGTGGCCTTGCTGGAACACCACTTTGAAAGGTTTGGTCAATTAAAATTAAAGCCAGTATTAAGTTTAGAACTTATTCCATAATTTTGTTTTTGCCGCATGGCTAATGTATGAGGACATAAACAAACCAACACCATTTGTCAAGCAACAACAAGCAAACACAACACACATGCATGCATGCCCATGCGTGCGTGCACATATGACAAGTTTCAGCACAGTTTTAATCTACTAAATTCACTCACAAGGTGTGAGCCAGCCCAGTGCTATGGTAGAAAACACTTGCCCAAGGTGCCACAAAGAGCTGAATAAATTTAATAGAAATAAAATCCAAGGAATTCTATTCCTTGATCATTCTTCACCTTTAAATGGTTTCTTTACCCACTCACTCTACCTTCACTAACTTTTAACATATTAGAATTTTGCTCCAAAATAATGGTTTCTGACTTAGATACAAGGTCAGCACTTTTGAGGGGAAGGGATCAATCAGTTTCATTGACCCTAGCATTTGACTGGTACCTTAACAACCCCAACAGGATGAAAAGCAAAGTCAACCTTGATGGGATTTGAACTCAGAGCAAAAAGGAATAGAACAAATATTGCAAATCCTCGATTCCACTGCCCAGACAATTCAACCAGTTCTATTCTCTCTTTCTTAATCAACTTCAAAACCCATTTGTAATTTACTATGTACCCTAAGGCTCTTTTGTTGAAATGAAATTTTCCATTTTTTTTTCTCCAAAGAAAGACTTAATCACTGCTGGTTGCATAAGCTTTTAGGAAAAACTTGAAGTCCCAGTATTAGCCCCCAACTAATCTTACAAAGAAATTTGACTTTGCTTTTAGTATTGAAGCCCCATCTTGCTTTAGTAAGTGTTCTATTATTATCTTGTAATTCCTTTAAAATGAAACCTAAAAGTTAACAATTATATGTACACACACACACACACACTCACTCACTCACTCACACACTCACACACACACACACAAACACACACACACACACACACACATACATGACAGACCTTCTTGAAGTTTATGCTTACCAAACGCCACTCGCATGGAACTAATTAAACCTAAGACTTCAAAGTAAAAACTTGTCTAAGGTTCTGTACAATGAGATTGAACTCAGAAACACACAGCTGCAAGGCAGACTTCTTAGCTACTTGGCCAATAAGTTTCTCTTTGTGTTTTTGAACAAGATACTTCAATGAGCTTGTTCAGTTGTTTCAGCCATCAAATATGTGTCCAGAACTTCTTATGAAATATTTTTGATGATCCTCTTGGAAGGAAGTTATGTAAGACAACCCAGGAAGAGATGAAAAATGGTTAAGAATATTCAGCCATGACAAAAGTTGACATTGGAACATGACGCAGCCCTGTGGCTTGCCAAATCCTGTCGAACCATCCAACCCATGTGACCATTGAAAACAGACATTAGTTGATGATAATGATGATACTGGTGATCACTCACACACAAACACACACACACGCCTTGACATCATGTAATAGTTATAAGCAAGTGTAGCAAATGTGACTCTCATGCAAATGGTATCCTTTGCTTTTGTTATTCTACAAAAAATGTTTGGATCAGGGAGGAATATTACCTGGCTTGGAAATAGGTGAAGGTTGGTGAGAAGAATGGTATCTGGCCATAGAAAAATCCTCCTCAACAATTTCCATCTGATCTATGTGACCATGAAGACATGGACGATGATGATGATGATGATGATGACTGAATTGTCCACATTATACATCTTGGTTCAATTCCTACTCTGAGGAAAGCTTTTGATTCCTTTCCAGCCATACCTGCACCATAGACACAGTTGGAATATTTTTGGTATTAGCGCTGCCTGATCAGATTCACCTTTGATGTTAAATATCTGACACATATCAGGAAAGTAGATTTACCATTTCTGTTTTTAACAGAATGAAAATCCTGAAGAAAACATTTACTCTGTTGAACCTCTGAAGTCAATAATCTGGTGAGATTTAGATGAATTTAGGGTGAGATTAAACAACGGAACTTCATGCACTGTTCCTGCAAATCTGGATTCTATATGTGAGATACCAGGTGACCTCAAAGATACTAGTATTATTACCATCTTGACCCCCCCAAAATGCAATAATTATTAGTTCTATCTTCCATAGGGCAGTGAATCGACAGAATTGTTAGAGTACAGTCTTTCTTCCAACACTTTAAGTTCTGATTCCAAACCATTCCTGGGTCAACATTTCATTTCATCCTTCTGGGGTCAATTAATTAAAGTATTTGTCAAATACTGGGGGGTCAGTGCTATCAACTTACTCCCCTACCTCCCCCAGAAACTGCTGGTCTTCCGCCTAAATTAGAAAACCTCATTACAATCTTAATTCTTCATAGTGTGTGAAGAAGAGGCTTCAAGATGGTCTTGATGGTATGAACACCAGGCTTTTCATGAGGTCTGAAATCATATCATGGTATGAGTTCAAGATTCCGTTTATCTGTCCTTGTCCTCTCTGAGTTTAGCCCCTTGTGGGTAGTAAAGAAATAGGTGTGAGTACAAAATCAAAGAGGAGATTTATGGACACATTCCACTGATTTCTGTTATTGATATGCAACACAGGATAAGCTTCGTTCTGAACACCAGACCATATCAGATATTATATTTTGGTGACTCCCACACCCTAACAATGGACAAAGATCATTCAGCTACATTAATGTTATAGGCAGAAACACACAACATGAAATTGAGGATTTACCAAAGATAATGAAGGACAGAAATTGTTAGCATGGAATGGTAAAAGGAAAATCATTTCTAACCACTTAAAAGAGGGAGATGGTGTCTGTAGAAGTATCTTGCATATGTCAACTGTTAAGAAAATTTTAGCCTGAGTGTTTACGATGATTCATCCCACTTTTGGAGAGAATATACAATATTTGCATTCTGTGCGACAGGTAGCATTTACCTTCAGTGTTTTACATTTTGATCATTCACAAAAATTCTGTGGTCAATAACTAGGTTTTGTATTATCTTGAGGCAATCATTTTCCTGGTTCCAAATATGCATGAAGCAGTCAAAAAAGTTCTTGTCTCTTCAGGCTCTCTTAAAAAAAATTCTAAATAAAAATCAGAATTTTCTTGGTGCATATTATACCCAAAGAAAAAGTGATGAGTTTTCTCTTTAGAATTTTTATGACTAATTTTTAGTTCCTTGTTTCCTTAGTGGACGTGTGTGACCTGGTGATTAAGGTGCTGACATTCATGACCATAAAACCCTGTTTAGTGGACTGAGTGGTGCATTGTATTCTTGAGCAAAACACTTCATTTCATGTTACTCAAGTCCAACTAATTGTAAATAGAGTGGGAACTTAATACTGTGACAGACTGGCATCCTCTTCAGTTGGGAGGAGTGTTGTAATCTCTGTCACATATGGAAACCAGGTTTGACTCCAGCCTTATCAGGCTTAGGACAAACCTGTGTAAGTTCCTCTTTGCAATTAATAAATTCCTTTTTCAAATTGTTATTATTCATTAGTTTTATTTTCATCACATGCTTGGGTGTGTGCTGTGGTTTGTTTTGGGCTTATTATATTTACTGTATCATTGAAAGTACCTTATGTGGAATGTGTGTGCTGTCTGGAAGTGCTATTTTCTATGTGTTACATATATATTTGTATGTCCTAGTGTTTTGCTTATGTATTTGTGTGCATTCTTTTTAACTGTTCCTAATGCTCCTATTTATTATAGAGATTGTTTCTGCTTTCAGGCCCCACATTCAAGTTATTTCTATTTCCAGATCTTTGTGTTTCAAGAGTTTCTCCATTTCTTTTGGAGATATATTGTCATCTGTTGGGATTGATATGTTGAGTTTTTTCTTGGTGGTTTCTATTATTATTATTGAGTGAAAGATCAGCGCATGCCATCAAAGTGACACTGGGGTAAAATATACGAAGCCCAGTATACCCATCATGACTACCCATCTGATAAGGGTACACCAGGCACATGCATCACAACCATATGTGCATGACATGGTGATCTCATATCAAAATAAACAGCACATGACCTTGCAGGTGGGGCCCAGTTAGAATTTTCTTCTGGTCAAGTTGCCCATCTCACTGAAAAGGTCCCTGAATAAGGGTTGTTTAAGGATGTTGAATGAACCAGCCATGTTTCCAAAGGTGAATTATCCAAACCTCCAAGAATTCCTTTCAACGCATGGCTATATGATGCTCCCCTACTATTTCTGCTCATGATCAGAGATGCACATATCATCAGCCACTAAGGGACATGGCCAACTGGTTATGGTCAAACAACTGACAAGCAAATCTGTGGTGTTGAGCAGAATATTTGCTGTAATCCATCTTTTATACCAAGACAAAACAATGTACATGCAAATTAATTAAGATCAGAAGCCATGAGAGCCACTGCCTGGTACTGCATCAGTGCAATTATCATCATCATCATCATCATCATCTCCGCCTTAGCGAAGGTGGAGGTATTGTTTTCAGTCATGTTTGTTTGTCCATGAACAAAATATTTCAAGAACCACTGGATGGATTTGGATAAAACTTTCAGGGATTTCGGCCTTATGACTGGCACAAACTGATTAGAATTTGGGATTGATCTGGCACTGGACAAGGATTCTGGATTATTTGTTATATTTACTTTAAATGAAGTATTATGATCTTATGTTCACTTTCAAGTCTTTCTCTGATTATCTCCCTTGATAGCAAGCTCATGGTTTCCACATAAGTTATGGAGGCATTGCTGTTTCCAAAGTTTTATTTTTGTTTCTCTATAATTAATTTTACTCGTGTCTCTATTTTAGTAGAAACTGATGGATAAAGAAATCAAACCACATAAACAAATGACAGCAAAACCGTTCAGAGATTAAATAACACTAACATGTTCAGAAACAATAATAAATTTAATTTTTCCTTGACAATTTTTAGTTTCACCAATTTTGAATATATCGCTCCTATTTAAAACCTCTTACCTACTTGACAATTGCATTTCTAGCTCTACCTTGAGGGAAGCTTTACTTCTTGGACTCATGTTGTTGTGCTCAATGATGTTGTTAAACCTCCGTTAACAGCACTACATGCAGGTCCTTTCCATTTTCTTTCACACACATATAAATTTTTCCCTATAGAACTTAATGGTTGTAAAGACACGACACACACACATCATTACAAACACATCCTATACACCCACCTCCACATACCATGACTACCATTGGGGTGAATCTGGTACTGGACAAGGATTCTGGATTATTTGTGAGAGCAGTCAAGTTTATTTCAGATATTCTCATTTTTAAAAAATCATCTCTGGCTAATCATTGAGAGGACGTTGATGTTGCCTTGGTGGAGGTTTGTGCTCTCAGAGTGCTCTTGTTGTTGTTGTTATTATTATTTAGGTGGCAAGTTGATACAATTGTTACTATGCTGGGCAAAATGCTTTTTGAGTTCAAATTCTGCTGAGGTTGACTTTGCCTTTCATCTTTCAAGGTTAATAAATTAAGTACCAGTTATGCTCTGGGGTTGATATAATCAACTAGCCCCCCCTCCCCCCAAATTTTGGGCTTGTACTTTTAACAGAAAGGATCATCATCATCTTTAGTAGTAGCAGCAGCAGCAGCAGTAGTAGTAGTAGTAGTAGGAGTAGTAGTATCATTACTATCATTCCATTGTTATTGTTGTTGATGCTGGCTTTCTCGTTATACCTTATTCTGACATTTCTTAAAAGTGTCTTAATTAAAATTGTCCTGAAAAACTTTAGCATAACTGATTTTTGTTTATTAATTTATGTTGTTTTATGAAATTTTAGACTCCTTCTTCAGCCTTTCTTCTTCAATTAACTTCCCTTCTCTTACACATTTGTTCCAAGAGAAAATGTAATTAAAACATTTCATTCTCACTTTTTCGAACACATGCAGGCACATATATGAACGCGTGTATATATGAGTGTGTCCATATATATTTCTATGTATTTATGTATGTATGTATATATGTATGTATATATGTGTATGCAAATATATATGCATATATATGTATATAAATGCATTACATACTTACACATGGGTACATATCCATGAATCTATTTACATATGTTCATAAACCTACATGCACACACACACGCACATACACATCTTTATGTATTACATGCATACACATAAATACATACATGCCTAATAAGCACATTGAGTGAGGTATACACACACACATGCAAGTAAAATTTTTTTAAACACTTCATTAAGCGTTCTGTTCTTTCTTGACATTTTTTCTGCTTTTTAATAATTGCTTATTGTTCATTAAAGCCACTGACAATCTCTTCTGAGCCTGCTTTGACTATTTTCCATTTTGTTCTCACTTTCATGACATCATTGTTATTGCTTATTAAGATTGTCCATAATTAAATCACTAATTATATCATTGGATGAAATGGTCAGCAGGGCCATTGACAAGGGAGACAACTTCTGAACTGAAGAGCCAATGGTGCTGGGTGTCAACATTGCCCTAAATTACTATGTTACTCTCAACACTTAGCCTTTTCCTTTCTTGCCTGTGTGTGTGTATATATGAATGGACAGGGGGATGGTTGTGTGCTTGGAGAAAATTGCTTTGAAAGTGCATGGAGCTGAATTCAATCTTACCATGCAGCACTTCATGCAACTCTCTTCTAACATAACCTCAGCTTCACCAATATAGACAGACTAACAGAAAGACAGGTAAATACATAGACAGGTACACAAATAGAGACACAGACAGACAGACAGATTGACGGATACACAAATAGAGAGAGAGACACACAGACAGACAGGCAGGCAGATACACAAATAAAGAGAGAGAGAGAGAGAATTGTTGTGACTGGGAGTTTCCGTCTGAATTGTGAAGGTATGTAGCTCAGTGGTTAGGGCATTCAGCTCACAACTGTAAGGTTGTGAGTTCGATTCCTGGAAGCACATTGCGTTCTTGAGCAAGACACTTTATTTGATATTGCTCCAGTCCACTCATCTGCCAAAAATGAGTTGTACGTGTATTTCAAAGGCCCAGTCTTATCACAGTCTGTGTCATGCTAAATTTCCCCAAGAACCACGTTAAGGTTATATATGTCTGTGGAGTATTCAGCCATTTGCATGTTAATTTTGTGAGCAGGTTATTCTATTAATCAGAGCAATTGGAACCCACATTGTCATAACAAATGGAGCACTAGAGAAAAAAACTCAAAAAGTCTCAAATGATATCTTAATCAAATGAATGAGAAAATCTTCAGGCAGAATTTGAAGTCAAATAAATTTTATGGCATATTTGACTTTTTAAATTAGTATTGAATTTTCCCATCAGTAAATTCTTGACTGTACACTTGAGCATGAATAGCATTACCTGAGGGCATTTGTCTAAGTCCACCTTGGCAAACCTCAAAACACATCAGAAAGTGCTTTGTTTGCTGATTTTTATACAGGAACAGAAATTCATATCTAGTCCCAAAAGGTCCAATGGAGCTGTCCATCACTGAGAAGGTGAAATTAAGCTGAAATACTGGTGTTTGATAGTTCCAGTCATTTGGACTTTGATGTACTTTGGGAAGAAATTTGTTCTTTGGAATAAATTCCTGCAGTGAATTTATATTTGAGTGTCCAGAAATGTTTTGAAAATGACTGTGCACACCATTGTTTTCATTCTTCTTGTTTCATGTGCTTATATTGTTTATATATTTATCCATCTTCTTAGATAGATACATAGATAGCTCTATAAAGTATTACTATCTATCTGTCTGTCTACATTGATAGATAGATAGATAGGTTGATAGATAGATATATAGATACATGAAAATAAGCACTACTTGGGTAATATGATACAAAGGTCCTGGGTTCAATGACACTGTGTGGCAATTTGAGAAAGTACCGTTACTATAGCCTCAAGTCAACCCAAGCCTTATGAATGAAATTACATAGTTGGAAACTGTACAGAATCCTGTCAAATGGACTGTCCCTGCAGTTAAAAGCTCCAGTTTTGTCATATTTTTCATCATGTTTCTTCTGATTAAGATCACTTTAAAAGGTACATACCTTTGTGGAACAGTCAACCAGTTTGCACCCCGATTCAATGAGTAGGTTGTCTGATTGATTGAACAAGGGATGCTCATGCTGTGAAATCAACAGGAGAGTCCATCATTATATATGGCATATACTCGGGTGGTTAGGGTGTTGGCCTCATGATTTTTAGATTATGGGTTCAATTCCTGTATCAGGTTTTATTTATCAACACAGTGATTTGAGCAAGGCCACTGGGTTGATAAATAAAGTACCAGTTCAACATTGGGGCCTCTTTTTTCTTCTCTAATTCCTTTTTCAGTTCTTTTGAAAGAAATTGACTTTGGTAAGACTTGGAGAGGGATGGGCTCTGCCTAGTCGAAAATGTCTTTGGCATGCTGTATGTTATAACAGCACCCACTACATGTCCATGAAGGAGTTAAGAGCCTATGGCACAGCGCATATATACATGCATGCATACATATGTACACACACACACACACACACACACATACATACATACATAAAATGTGTTTGTGTGTGTAATAGTAGAATTTTCTAGAATGTATTATCATGTTTCTAATATAGCAAAATGACTGATGTTCTCTATACTTATTGGCTAATCCAATCAGGACATTACCAGAGGGAAGACAAGGATCCATTTGGCAGCTAATAATGCAAGAATAACCCGTTTACTATGTTAAGTCTGTTAGCTGCTGTCAAGTAAACGAGACAAAATAAATGAGTTTTTGCTTGACATGCATACATTTAGAATTTCTGGCAAAATATTCAAGATATCACGGAGCTTGTTGATCGAATGCATGAAATATGTTTAGAATAACAAGTTTCTTTTGTACCTAACCTATTAGGAAGGTTAATCAATTTTTCCTATTGGAGACAGGTAAAAAATTAGTTATATTTCATATACATAACTTTGCAACAGTAACAACAAAATATGATGGAGTTAATTATAATTCAGAGAGAAAACATTTAATTTTCTCATGCATTTTTTTCACTTACAATCATAAACTGAAGCATACACACGCACTCTCTCTCTCTCTCTTTCTTTCTCTAACTTTATCTGCCTTTCTCCTTCTCTTTCCTTCTCTCCTTACATTTTTTTATCTTTCTTCACAATTCTTCCTTTTCTCTGCCTTGCTCTTTCTCTGAGAAAGCATCTTCTTTTTCCACAGTTTTATAATATTGCTAGATAAATGTTTGTGTCTTGTTTTATAGCATAAACCAGAACATCATGTATACACACACACGTGATTGTGTATGTGTGTGTGTATAAGTATAAAATCTGGGAATTGATGAAGATAAGAGGCCATGGATCTACTGTTCTGTGTTTGATCTGGCAGAGTTTCTACAGCTGGATGCCCTTCCTAATGCCAACCACTCTGAGAGTGTAGTGGGTGCTTTTACATTCCACCAGCATGAGGGCCACTCAAGTGGTACTGGCAACGGCCACGCTCGAATGGTGTTTTTTATGTGCCACCTGCACAGTAGCTCTTTTCCAAAGAATGAGGTGAACAGAAGAATATGTTTGGATCCATTGTGGTTTTGAGCCTGGATGAAGTGGTAAGATGTTTGGGATGACATTTTCCCCAGTAGTAAAGTAAAAGAAGACTGAAAACTCATTTGAAGAGTTCTACATGTTTTTGTTTATTATCAGCTGAAGTTTACAAAGTGACATTGCAGCTTAGAGTTCCATATGTCCTCTGACTAAAGACAGAGAATTGGCAAAACTCTGAGTTGTAATGAAGCATTGTAACCTTAACATATTAACGAAAAGACACAGACATATATTTATAAAACAACAAACACACACACACACACACACACACACACACACACACACACACACACACACACACATGACATGGACACTTTTCTAGACATATATTTGTACCATATATATGTGTTTGAATGAAACTCAGTACCTAAGAGAATTCAAAAACTCATGACAGACAGAAACGGAGCAAACCAAAATTTAGCCCAAACCTATGTCTGTCTTAGACTCTAACCTTAATTGAACTTTATGGTCCTTGCTTTCCTTCTTTCTCAAATTCTCAAACTCCATAACATGTTTTACCAATTCTTATGTCTTGCCTCCACTGTATAATTTACCCAACGACCATATCCAACTCTTTGTTGATACCAAAATAGCAATTTTCTCTCAAATCATCGAGGTAGAACTACTGAGAAGTGGGAGAGAAGGACAAGAGAAATATAATGTCGTTGTTCCTGCAGACCTTAAAGACATGACCATCATTACAGTCTGCAAGAAGGGAGACTGGACAATCTGTGGAAACTAATTGTGGAACCCCCTTCTCAGTGTCACTGGGAAGTTCTTCACCAGGATCCTGCAAGATACATTATTGGTCATTGCTGAAGAAGTTTTTCCAGAGTTGCAGTGTAGCTTCTGCTCCACCTGTGGTACCATTGACATGGTCTTTTCCACTGACCTTCTCCAAGAAAAGGCCTGAGAGCAGAGAAAGCCCCTACTTTCTGTGCTCTGAAACTTGGAGAAAGCTTTCAACAGCATACCAAGACCTACAATGTGGGCCACCTTAAAGCATTTTGGTTTTCTTGACCACTTTATGAACCACATCCAGGCCCTACATGATGGAATGTCTGGTCAGATCATTGCCAAGAATGCTCTCTCCAATTCTTTCCCAATTACAACTGGCTTGAAGCAAAGATGCGTCTTTGCTTCCACTCTGTTTTCTCTCTACCCCTTTGCCATGACCCATGAGATCCCTAATCGGGCTCCTGGTGTAGACATCCTTTACATAATGGATACATGACTTTTCAACACTGCCCAGTTCAGAGCCTATTAACTTATCACCACCTTGGCTAAAGTACATGAACTGCAGTACGTGGATGGCAATACCACGCTTGTGCACTAAGTTTTTAATCTTTAGGAGGCTATAAACCTCTTCAAAAACTTGTATTTCTGCTTTGGTCTGACCACAAATACAAACAACTCTCAAAATAAGTCTTTCTAAACCATGACCTCACCATCCAAATGAAAATTAGGTATTCTAAGCTGTCATCCTTTCCACATTCCTGTACTGATGTGAGATGTGGGTGTTATATGGACATGACTTGAAGAAAACAGAACATTTCCAACAGTACAAACTTTGGGTAATCATGAGGATTTGATGGAAAGTCTACGTTATGAAATAAAGAGGTGCTGCTCCAGACCAAACTGCCCACCACTGAGGCCACCATGGCACAACACCAACTCTGCTACTTGGGATACATCATATGTATATTTCAAATGCACCTGCCCTGTCAAGTTTGGGAAATTGACCTCAGATACCAGACAACACAGAGCCCCCAAATTCCATTTCCAAGACCAGCTCAAGGCCACCCTTTTCCTAGATACATTTCTAGCTCTTTAGCCATTATCAATGGGAAACACTGAAGATTAGGTGTTTTTACACGTTTGTATCTGCGACATATTTCAACTAACCTAAAGTTCACTTATGCCTAAACACTGCTTGGTGCTGATACTACTGAAATACCCATGCTAGCATGGAAGGCGGACAGTAAACGATGATGACAATGATATATATATATACACACACACACGCACATTTGTATATCAGTATGCATATATACATAAATATATCCATATATATATATATATATGTATGTATGTGCACACACATGCACAAAAAATTAATTACATATATGAAGCATCCTCATTATTTTCGTTATGAAAAGAACATCATGTTTGGCATATATTATCGAGGCAAAGTAATTGTGTATTTGTTCTCCATTCATGTGTGAGATTATTAATTGGAGTAAAAGTATCTTCCACATCGATTCTCTAACTATTTAAAGCTTGCTCTGGCAGTACTTAGGACTCCTAATCATATATTTTTTATCAATCTTAATACTGACTGAGAGAAAATGCTCAGGGTCTTGTTCTGCATGGTAAACAAAGAGTAAGACTGGTGCTAGTATACATAATATAGTGAAACAAGAAATTCTAAATAGATGAATTTCTTAACCACCAGATGGTGTGGTTAAGAAGATAGCTTCAGAAAACCAGGTTTCATGTTCAATCCTAAGGTATGTCACTTTGGACAAGTGTTTTTCACTACAGCCTTCGTCTCACTGATTCTTTGAGGGTCAAAACTGATTGATGGAAACTGTATGGAAGTTTGTTATATACATATATATCATCATCATCATTGTTTAACATCCGTTTTCCATGCTGGCATGGGTTAGACGGTTCAACTGGAGTCTGGGAAGCCAGGAGGTTGCACCAAGCTCCAATCTGATGTGGCAGTGTTTCTACAGCTGGATGCCCTTCCTAAAGCCAACCACTCCATTAGTGTAGTGGGTACTTTTTACGTGCCACCAGCACAGGGGCTAGGTGGGCTGGCATCGACCACATTTGGATGGTGCTTATAAATATAGGTGACCAAGTTAGTAGTGGAGGTGGATGCTCCAAGAACGTAGCTGTGAGAATAAGATTAGGCTGGGAAAAGTTCAGAGAGCTCTTACTTCTGCTGGTAAGAAAGGCCTCTCTCAGAGTGAAAGGCAGATTGGATGATGCCTGTGTGCGAACAGCTAAGCGACATGGCAGTGAAACATGGGCTGTGGTAGCCGGGGATGTGCATAAGCTTGAAAGAAATGAAGCCACTATACTTCACTGGATGTGCAATGTCTGTGTGCATGTTCAAGTGTAAGCATTTTGAGTGAAAAGTTTGGCATAAGAGGCATCAGATGTGGTGTGCAAGAGAGACGACTGCACTGGTATGGTCATGTGATGAGTATGGACAAGAACAACTGTGTAAAGAAGTGCTGATCTCTAATTGTAGAAGGAACCTGTGGTAGAGATAGACCCAGGAAGACATGGGATGAGATGGTGAAGTGTGACCTTTGAACTTTGAACCTCACAAAGGCAATGGCTAGTGAATGAGACCTTTGGCAATATACAGTGCTTGAGAAGACCCATCATAGCCAAGTGAAACCATAGTCATGACTGATGCTGGTGTCACATAATAACTGGCACCCATGCCAGTAGCATGTAAAGAGTACCTTTCAAGTTTTGGGTCTCATGGAGGCAAAGTGGCTGAGCTCCTTTCAAGCATTGGGCCTCATGAAGGCCTTGACCAAGACCTTTAGCATTATGTCGTGCTTGAGAAGAAGACCCATCAAGTCAAGCAAAATCGCAGTCATGGCAGATACTGGTGTCACACAAATGGCACCTGTGCTGCTGGTACGTAAAAGCACCCATTTACATTCTTGGAGTGGTTGACGTTAAGAAGGGCATCCAGCCATAGAAAACCATGCCAAATCAGACTGGAGTCTGGTGCAGTCTTCCAGCTTACCAGCCCTGGTCAAACTGTCCAACCCATGCCAGCATGGACAACAGATGTTAAATGATGATGATGATGATATCATATCATCTGGGTAATAACACTGTAGCAAGCTTTCCAAAGCTCCTCTACAATTGTCTGCTCCCAAATGCTGCCAAACAGTAGGACTTCCCCTTTTACTGGATATACATGTAGAAATCTGTGGATATTGACAGTGTTTAAACAAAAGAATTTTAATATGAAAAGATGGAATGAACAGTCTTCATTCCCAATCACTACAGTTATTTTGGTGCATCCTTATAAGCTGTTCATTGCTGAATGTTACACATATAAGACACATTGAATTTATATGATTCATCAATAACCGTATACATGCACATCCTCAGGTCAGTAGGTTCTAGAGCACTGCTGGATCATCTTTAGTTTGTCTTTACAGAGGGAATATATATATCGATATATGTAATGAGCTTTCTTACTGTACATATATTATTGTTGTTGCTGCTGCTGTTGTTGTTGTTGTTAGTAGTAGTAGTAGTAGTAGTAGTAGTATGGCCAGGTTCTAACTCAGGCTGCAGCAACAAAATTCACCTGCCACACTTCTCACAGTCTGTCATCACTGCCTCGATATCCTGGATACATTCTAGGCCAGTGTCTGTAATCAAGTGTCCTATGTAAGCATGACGATATTTTCCTCTTCTTACAAAGTGGGTTTGTAAGAAGTGGGTTCCACAAGTCTAATTTGGATGCTTCCTGTTAAGGTGGTGCAAACAGTAACCAGATAGTTGCAGCCGTCTTTGTCTGTACATATATATGTAAAATCAATTATCTTATGCACTGTGAAAAATAATCTGCATAATGCATGTGACTAAATTAATAATTGCTAGCATATTAGTGAACATGATGCAAGATGGTTAAAAAGTGAAGTGATGAAACAATTGTAAACAATGTATTAAAAGTAGTATTGTTAAGTCTATTCTTCGAGTTATCATATATAGTCTATCGGAAATTTGTTCTCTGCTTATTGGGTTCAGTAGCTTCATTAGAGAGTGTCCCCTTTTCATGTTTCAAATAGACACTATCCATAGAAGTGTTTCATGAGTTAAATGTCTGACACACTGTGTGTTTGTCTGTCTGTGCCGGCAGATGTTAGTAAACGAATTCAGTAAACCTTAGAGTAATAAGACATCTATTCATCGAAGGTGTAGTTGATTTAGAAGAGTTTAATTTCATGTTTTATCCATTATGTACTAATTATTGATCTAAATTAAATAGTTTCAGTAGATTTTTCTTGCTGGTTCTGGTGGCAGTGGCAGTACCCCCCATCTCTCCATGACTGGTGAAGTTGGTGCCATTAATGTTGCATTCAAACTGCTGCAAGTCAACACATGCAGGAAATACATGAGCTTTGGAATAGGTGAGGGTTAGTGACAGTAAGAGCATCTAGCTGTAGAAAATCAGCCTCAATGAATTCCATCTGAATTCCATCATGCAAAATTGGTAAAACGAATATTAAAAAGAAATTATCATAATTTTATATATTTCTTCCATGCTTTCTTGGATAGGACAAAAGTTATTGAGGTTGTTATTCTATAGTTGATTACTATTCCTTTATTCCAACCATTACTTGTCTTCAAGTAAAGTACTTTATTCCATCTCTTCATACATTCAATGTATGAAGCACTAAGTTACCAGGCTTTTTGTTTATATTAGCATTTAGCAGTAACAGTGTGAAAATACATGGTGGCAAGCACACACCTAAGCAGAAGTGGCCAATGTTGACTGTGTTTAGAGAAGATAAGTCAACGTCAACACTTTTTCTTTGAAAAGATGTGTCCCTTTGCAAAACTTGAGCTACTTAGGTGCAAAAATATGGCCTATAATTGCATTGATTCATTTTACATTTATTATGACATATTACACATGATGGGATTCCATTTCGTTTCCATGTTTTTACTCCCTGTACTCTTATACACAAAGAAAATAGAACATTGACTGGCTGCATTGCAAAGAGCTAGGAAAAGATCTGTGTTAGGATTATCATTATGAGAGTTCATTTAAAATAAGATAATTCAAGAATGGAGCAAAGTGAACAAAGTGATTGCAGACTACCAAAAGCACAAGTTCCATTGGGCTGGACATGTTGCAAGGTTGCTACCACTCAACAACTGCATGGGTCCACTTGTTGTCTAACAAGTGGACCCATGCAGTTGTTGAGTGGTAGCCAAGAGATCAGAAAAGGCCACTTGGGAGGTCTGTGATGAGAAGAGGATTTAGTTAAGCAATTTGGGTCAAGACAGAAAAGAATGGAGCAAGCAAGACCAAATTGGAAGCACATTGTGACCAGTGGTGTGAAACAGCATCTGATGGTCTGGTCAGTGCTATGATACTATGATACCGCACTGAGAGGAAGCTTGCAAAACCTGAAGTTGACGTGATTGACACTTGCTTAAGGTGCCGTGGGGTTGGGGATTGAACTAGAAAATAGACATTTGAGAAATGAACCTCTTCACCGTAGAGTCATGAAGATTTGTTCAGTTGTGCAGACATTCCTTCTGCTGTGTTAAAACATTATGGAATCAAAGTAGGGAGGTGAGACTTCGAAGAAACCGTTGCCAGTGGGAAAATGTTGATCGTTTTCAGTCTTCAATATGGGAATATTTTCAGATTATCAAAAAGTCATTTTGGAAACAGCATCAAGGCTGTGTTCATATCAAATTTTCCTCAATTAGTACTGATTGTATGTGTGTGTGTATGTATGTGTGTGTGTGTGTGTGTGTATACCTCTTTCTCACTCTCTCAAAATATATGCACACACACAGACACACATATATATAGTGTATGTGTGTATATTTTGAGAGAGAGAGTGAGAAAGGTATATATACATACATACATAAAACTATATAAATTGTTTTACTAGAACATCTAGTGATGCATACACAAACACACACACACACACTCGCATATAACACACTCAGATTCTTTTATAATATATGTATTGATTCTTGGAAAATTTGTCTGAGGTCACATCACATAAATGTGTCTAAATTTTGCTTTATGATGCAGTGTGACATAAATATATGTGCTCAAATGTAATTGTCTGATACTTAAATGCATCTATACCTAGACTTGTATGTAACATAGACATTTATGCGCATAGAATAGTAAATTAAATTTCTGGCCTTCATTTGTGGTTTAAAGCATACATCAATATGTGTGTGTGTATACATGTATATAAATGTGTGTGTATGTATATGTATGTATAAGTGTATATATGTGTGGTGTGTGTAGATATGTATGTATGTATGAATACCTTAGAGAGCTTTTTGTTGTTTTTCTTTTTTTATATTTTTTTTTGCCACTTTTTTCCTTTCTTTCTCTGAGAAATAAATAATGAGCTTTGAAAGATCACATTAACATTATTACTAAACATAAAATATAAAGAAAATACTTGTCACACACAAGTTTCTCCATAAGTATAGTGAATACCTCAATGCTTTGTGGAAGTATAAAGTTTTTAATCAACTAAAAGATTGCAAGGCAATTATGAAAGAGGTATTTTCATCACTTCTTTCTCATATTTTAGCTGATGAAATAAACTGCTTCCAATTCAGATCACTTTCTTCCTTCCATTCTTTCTTTCTTTCTTTCTTTCTCTCTTCACCTTCATTCCTCCTCCTCCTCCTCTTTTAAGATGAATGGGACCAGACAAGGAATCTAAGTTAAATCTTTTTTTTTTTTTTCATGTTTCCTGCATCCTTTTTGATGCCTAAACTAATTAACTATTAGACTGTGTCCATTTTAATTAATAAAAATGAAGAATATTTTTGATGTGCAGTTAGGAATGAAATTGAAGACAAAATGAAGAATGAAAAATTAATCTTTTGTTTTTGCCCTCTTAAGCCACCAGTTTTCTCAGGTGGTTTTGTTAAAATGTGAAACAGTAGTACTCTGGAGTAAGTTCAATTAACCATGCTCCATACAAGTATTAAAAGATATTGGGTTTAATCAAGGAATTTTTTTGTTATTTTTATTATTATTGCTGTAATATTAATAACAACAAATTCTTTATTATTATTATTATTATTATTATTATTATTATTATTATTGAGTCCAAAATCAAAATCAAAATTATTATTATTATTATTATTGAGTACAAAATCAAAATCAAAACCGATCAGGTAAAGGACCTGGGTATCTTGGTGGATTCCTCCTTTTCGCCTTCGGCCCAGTGCGTCCATGCTGCCAACAAAGCGCACGGAATTCTGTTTTTGATTCGACGGTCATTCGGAATGCTCACAGCAGCCATATTCCTACCACTCTATGTCACGCTGGTGTGACCCATATTGGAGTATGGGATTCAAGCCTCTTCTCCTTATCTCCTCAAAGACATACAGCATCTCGAAAGAGTCCAGAGGCTGGCTACCCGCATGGTTCATGGTCTCAAAAATTTGTCCTACGAAGAAAGGCTGAGGACGCTTGACCTTTATTCTCTTGAAAAACGCCGCCGCCGTGGTGATCTCATTCTCGCCCACAACATCATAAGCGGGAAGTGTAACCTCTCGAAAGAGCTGTTCTTCACTCCTGCTCCGGAGCGTCGGCTGCGGGGTCATTCTGAAAAGCTCTACCTGCGACGATTTCATCTCAATCGAAGGAGAGGAGCTTTCTCCGTCCGGGTTGCGGATCCGTGGAACAAGCTGCCAGACGAGATGGTGAAGATGCCAACGACCGCTTTGTTCAAAGCCTCCCTGGACCTCAAGTGGCCTGAACTCTTTACATGAACAGCACCCTGTACTTAACTCCATGTCCCCCTACATGGCCTT
Source organism: Octopus sinensis (assembly GCF_006345805.1). Classification (NCBI taxonomy): domain Eukaryota; kingdom Metazoa; phylum Mollusca; class Cephalopoda; order Octopoda; family Octopodidae; genus Octopus; species Octopus sinensis. Next base: position 89,782,264 of record NC_043006.1, on the reverse strand, counting down.
GCTATTTGCTTTTGAGCCAAATTAACTAACTAACTAACTAAAATCGAAATTGATCAACATCAATGGAAATTGCAGCTGTGATACCAGTGCCAGTGGTACGTAAGAGAACCATCTGAATGTGGCCGTTGCCAGCGCCGCCCCGACTGGCCTTGTGCCGGTGGCACGTAAAAAGCACCATCCGATCATGGCCGTTGCCAGCCTTGCCTGGCCCCCATGCAGGTGGCACATAAAAAGCACCATCCGATCATGGCCGTTTGCCAGCCTCATCTGGCACCTATGCCGGTGGCACGTAAAAATCACCCACTACACTCATGGAGTGGTTGGTGTTAGGAAGGGCATCCAGCCGTAGAAACATTGCCAGATCAAACTGGGCCTAGTGCAGCCTTCTGGCTTCCGAGACCCCAGTTGAACCGTCCAACCCATGCTAGCATGGAAAGCGGACGCTAAACAATGATGATGACGACGATGATGAGTGAGAGAGCAGTGCATGCCATCAAAGTGACACTGGGGTAAAATATACGAAACCTAGTATACCCATCATGACTAACCATCTGATAAGGGTACACCAGGCACATGCATCACAACCATATATGTGTGACATGGTGATCTCATATCAAAATAAACAGTGCATGACCTTGCAGGTGGGGCCCAGTTAGAATTTTCTTCTGGTCGAGTAACCCATCCCACTCAAAAGGTCCCTGAATAAGGGTTGTTTAAGGATGTTGAACAAAACACCCATGTTCCCAGGGTTGAATTATTCAAACTCCAAAGAATTCCTCTCAGCACATAGGTATGATGCTCCCCCACTACTTCTGCTCGTGATCAGAGATGCACATATCGTCAGCCACTAAGGGACATGCTCAACTGGTTAAGGTCAAACAACTGACAAGCAAATCTGTGGTATTGAGCAGAATATTTGCTGTAGCCCATCTTTTATACCAAGGCAAAACAATGTACATGATAACACTTCCAATCAGTTAAGGTCAGAAGCCATGAGAGCTACTGCCTGGTACTGCATCAGGGCATTTTATTATTATTATTATTATTCAGTAATTTTATTTTTTATAGCGTGCTTTCACTTCACTACCGAGCGCAGCTCTGTGTGCCTTGGGTATGTGCTGTGATTTGTTGTGATGCTCTGATGGTTATTGTATGGAAAGTGTTCTGCATAGGATGTGTGCAGTGCCTAGTAGTGCAATTTTCTGTATGTTATATGTGTTTGTAAGTCCTGGTGTTTTTGTTATGTATTTGTCTGAATATTTTTTTTATCATGCCTAATGCACCTACTATGATAGGAATTGTTTCTGTTTTTAGATTCCACATTCTGGTTACCTCTGTTTCCAGGTCTTTGTATTTTGAAAGTTTCTCCATTTCTTTTAGAGACACGTTGTCATCTGCCAGTATTGATACATCAATTAGAAAGCATTTTTTTTCTTCATGATCTCTGACAACTATATCTGGTCTGTTGGCCTTAATTTCTCTATCTGTGTGTATCGGCATATCCCAGAGTATGGTTGTCTTCTCATTTTCTGTGACCTTTTCTGGTGTGAGCCTATACCATCTTTTTTCTGTTGTTATTCCATAATGTTGGCATAGCTTCCAGTGTATGTCGGTTCCAACTCTGTCATGTCTGTGAATATATTCCTTCTTAGCCAGGACTGGGCAGCCAGAGATAATATGATTTATTGTTTCTTGTCCATCTCCACATATTCTGCAGTTACTTGTTATATTTCTTTTCATTACATGTTTTTGGTAATTTCTGGTGGGGAGGCTTTGGTCTTGTGCTGCAATTAAAAATCCCTCTGTCTCTGCTTTGAGTCCTGAGCTTCTCAACCATTGCTGGGATTATCCTTTGTCTATTTCTTTTGCATTTAGTTTAGTCCAGTATTTACCATGAAGGGGTTTTTCTTGCCATCGTTTTATCATGGTTCGTTGCTGTTCTAGTTTTAGTTTGGATTTCATTTGTTTTATAGCTTTTGTTGTTTCTTCTTCTTCTTCTTCTTCTTCTTCTTCTTCTTCTTCTTCTTCTTCTTCTTCTTCTTCTTTATATTTGTTAGGTGGTATGATTTCTTGTTTGTATTTGTCAGCTTCCTTAAATACTGAGAACAGTTTTTTGTTTTGCTCGTGTTTTGCTGCTATCTGGATCAGTTTTCCTTCCTTCTGAAGTAGGTATTTTTGCAGTCCTATGGTGGTTATTTTATAGTAGCTTTCCAGCTGTATAAGGCCTCTACCACCTTCTATACGTTGTATATATGTCAGATTTTGGGTGATGCATCCTAGATCCTGTCATTATTTTTCTTGTTTTCCTATCTATTTTGGTCAGTTCATTTAGCGTCCAGTTAAGGATATTGTAGCTGTAACTTATAACTGGGACAGCTAAAGTGTTAATACCTATTATCTTGTTTTAGCATTGAGCTCTGTTTTTAGTATTGATCTAACTCGTCTATAATATTCTTTTTTTATTTTCTCTTTCATTTGTGTGTGTTGTGTCTTATCTAGTTCATGGATTCCTAAGTATTTGTAAGTTTGGCTTTGGTCTAATTCTTTTATTTCATTGGTTTTATCTAGTGTGATGTTGCTACTCTTAACTAGTTTTCCTCTTTTCATGGTTACTTTGGCGCATTTCTCTAATCCAAATTTCATATCTATTTCTTTGGTAAATCCATGAACTGTCTTTAATAGTGTTTCCAGCTGTTTGTCATTTGCAGCGTATAGTTTTAGGTCATCCATATATAAAAGGTGGCTGATCGTTTTGCCGTAACATTTATATCCGCATCCAGTTCTATTTAGCATATCAGATAGGGGTGACAGTGCCAAGCAGTAAAGGAGTGGAGAGAGTGTGTCTCCCTGGAATATTCCTCTTCTAATGGGGATGGCTTTGGTTTTCATGAGTCCTTCTTTTGTTTGGAGCTGTAGCACTGTTTGCCATTTATTCATAGAGTGCCCAATGAATTTTATAATTGTTGGTGCTACTTTGTTAATGGCTAGTGTTTCGAGGATCCATGTGTGGGGGATGCTATCAAACGCCTTTTTGTAGTCGATCCAGGCCATACTGAGGCCTTTCTTCTTTCTGTGGCTGTCTTCAGTTATGGCTTTATTGATCATTAGTTGATCTTTACAGCCGTATGAGCCTTTGCGGCATCCTTTCTGCTCTTCTGGAAACAGGTTGTTTTCGTCTAGGTGCTTGTTCAACCTTTGCGATATCACTGCAGTAAATGCCTTGTACATCGTAGGGAGACAGGTTATTGGTCTGTAGTTTTCTGGTTTTGCTGTCTCATTTGATTTGCAAATTAAGATGGTTTTCCCCTTCGTGAGCCATTCAGGCATTGTCTCTGGCTCTGCTAGTATGTTGTTAAAATTTTCAGCCAGCTTTTTGTGCATTCCTGTTAGATATTTCAACCAGAAGTTGAGGATCTTGTCATGCCCAGGTGCCTTCCAGTTGCTTAGTCTTTGCAGTGCCTGGGTGACATCTTCAGTTGTTATGGGGGTCCAAAGTTGCTCAGATGCTGAGTTTGTTATTTTAATACTCCTTTTTTTTGGTTGTTCGTTCGCCAACCATATTTCTCTCCAGAATTCTTCCACTTCTTCTACCGTTGGTGCTGCAGTGATTTCTATTTTATTTTTGCCCAGTTCTTGGTAGAACTTTTTGGGGTTGGAGTTGAACTTTTTAGAACTTTTTGGGGTTGGAGTTGAACTTTTTATTATTATTATTATTATTATTATTATTATTATTATTATTATTATTGATGAGTTGACTCAGATTCATTTTTATTCCTGATAATATTTATATGGATTGCAGGTTACTACTTGTAAATCTTAGGTATCCACAAGTTTTCAGCTGTCTTTCAAGTGCTTTGAACCCTCCTGATAATCTTTGCTGTCCTTTAGAGATAAACTTTCTGTGGGAGCTCTACAGGGCATTTTATTCTATTCCTATCACCATCATCATTATTATCATCATCATTATTATTATTATTATTATTATTAAGATGGCAAACTGGCAAAATCATTTGCATGCTGGGAAAAATGCTTAGTGGCATTTCGTCTGTCTTGACAGTCTGAGTTCAAATTCTACCCGTGTCGACTTTACCTGTCTTTCTTTCAGGGTTGATAAGATAGATACCAGTTGAGCACTGGGGTTGATTTAATCAGCTGAACCCCTTCCCTGTATTCACTGGCCTTGTGCCAAAACTTAAAACCATCATTGTCATCATCATCAATACAAAGGTCATAGATTAGGATTAGCACATCAGACCAAAAAAAACCCCAACAGTTTTCCTGCAGTATTTGCTCTTTCTCTATGCATTTCAAGTTCAAATCCTGCCCATGACAAATTTGCCTTTCGTTCTTTTGAAGTTGCCATCATCATCATCCTCATCATCATCATCATCCTCATCATCATCATCATCATCATCAAACATTCATATTCCAAGTTGGTGTGGGTTGGATGGTTTGACAGGATCCAGTGGACCCAGGGATTTACTGTGCTTCATTGTCTGCTTTGGCATGGGTCCTACAGCTGGGTTCCTGCTCTAAAGCCAACCACTTAATAATGTGGATTAGGTGGCAGGGTCTTTTTGCACGAAAGCTAATGAGGTCACTGTGCAGCTTACCAAACTACGGCTCCCAAAAGAAAGGGGCAGTTTTATGCTAAGAGATGAGGAGTAAAGTATAAAAGAGCAGAAGAGGTTTGTTGGTTTCTTCCATTTTAAAAAAGTTGGGTGGAATGATGAAGTGGAACGGGTAAGCAATGGTGATGAGGGGTCAAGGTGGACAGTGAACATATGAAGCAGGTAAGAATTAGTGGTGCAAAAGGGCCGGCCATAAGTGAGGGGCCATGAGATGTCTGATAGTGTAAAGCACCAGCAGGATAGAAATGATGATACAGTAAACAGGATCATCAGTATTTCCAACCAGCAAACTTATTATTAAAGTGACCAAGTCACTCACACACAAACACACACATGTATACACATACATATTCACACTTCTGGCAGTCGATGGAGTTAAATTTCTGCACATTTTCAGCCTCTATTGTATCTATGCATCTGCCACATACAAAAGCTATCTTTCCTGTTAACCTTCCTCTGATATTGCTGCACCTCTTATGTGTTCAAAGCTTACATTGGGTACATTTTATGGAGTTTCTACCTACACCTTTTCTACAGATTGAGCAGAGCCATCTCCCTGAAGGGATTTGTGATTTGTCTGCCTTCCTACTTACTAAAACTTTTTTAGTAAGTTTTTGCTAAGTTAACTCTAAGGCCCTTCGATTCTAGACCTTGCTTCCACACCTGAAACTTCTCCTCTTGTTCTGGAAGTGATTCATCTATAAGAGCAAAGTCATCAACATAGAGGAGCTCCTAGGGGGCAGCCTGTCATAAATTCCTCTGTTATTGCCTGGAGGCCTATGATGAACAAGAGGGGGCTGAAGACTGATCCTTGGTGAACCCCTACTTGTACCCTGAATTCTTTGCTATACTTGTTGCCAACCCTCACCTTACAGGTAGCGTCTGTGTACAAGGCTTATACAGCTCTCAGCAACCACTTATTTATCCCTACTTTCCACATTGACCACCAGATAACAGATCAGGGGACCTGTCCAAGTCTTTCTCCAAATCAACAAAAGCCATGCACAGAGGTTTATTTTTGGCTAGGTATTTCTCCTGCAGCTGCCTTAGCATCAGTGGTGCTACTCCTTGGCACAAAACCAAACTACATCTCATCTAGACTAATTCTCCCCCTAATTAGTTGGTCTATGACTCTCTCCGTAACTTTTATCACCTGATCCAGCAATTTTATACCTCTATAATTATTTCTATCTAAAGCATCACCTTTACCTTTGTAGCAGTTGACTATGGTGCTGTTACACCAGTCATTCAATATCACTCCTTTGTGAATCAACTGACTTATAAAATGGGTAACAAGATCATAACCCACACTGCCAGATATGTGGTAATTCCTGAAGGACTGGGGGCTTTCCCTGTCTTAACTGCTTATCTACCAGGGTACTGTCAATTCAGATAGCTGGTCCTTCAATTGGGTCAACATCTGGGAGATTCTCCCCCTCCCACTCGTTCTCTACATTCAGCAGTCTTTCATAATTGCATTTCCAAGCCTCTTTCTGTGCAGAATCATTAAATGCAAGTGCACCATCGTCCATGTGGACACGTTTCTCTCTTATGATATCACAATTTTCTCTCAGATACTGTCTTGCAATCTGGAACACTTCAATTCTTTGGCCCTCACATCGCTGAACTTAGGCAAACTTCCTCTTTTCTGCTTCTCCCTTGGTGAGGTATTCCTGTCTTCTAGATTCCCTTCAGGCTATCTGATACAGTGCCCTTCTACCCCAACTCTTCCAGGCCTGTTTCTTTGCTCTGATAGTCCTTGTCTATAGTATCGTTCCACCACTATGTTACCCTAGGTCTGGAATGGACTTTGCACTAGCCACAGATTTGGTCTGTGGCACTCAGCGAGCTGTTCTGCAGGAATTCCCAGTTGCCCTCTTGTCATAAGTTTTGTATCTCCTCCTCCCCTCATCAAATTTCTCAATTAGGATGTCCTTAAATCTCTGACCATATGAAGGGTCTTTAAGCTTCCAAATCCTTTATATATAGAAATAATATATTTCTAAATCTCTGAGAGAAATTTATGCAGTAGCAGCATGATAAAGTGATAGCATGTGGTCAACTTAATGTGACAGACCCATAAAAGGGAAGAATGTTACTGTTATTTAACCCTAGGAAACATTATTTCCTGTTGGACTTGACACATGCTTTCAAAGGTGAATAGGCATTGACAGCTAGCAAGCCATGCTACTCCATACTGATGATGAGCAGTGACTCTGAAACTAGTCTCTAGATGCTGGTTTTGTTGGGTAGAGGTGCTTATCTCCACTTTGAAAACATAAGGACACAGGAGATGTGTCAAGTCCAACAGGAAAGTGTTTCCTAGGGCTAAATAACAGTAACATTCTTCCCTTTTATGGGACTGTCACATTAAGTTGACAACATGTTCATCCTATATATATATATACTCTTCCTGGTTTCTGCCAGGGGCTGGGGCCATGATAGAAATTTGGTAGAATCAGGTAGAAATTTGTCCAGGTGCTTTTTCAATGTTTCCATATCTACTTCTTCACCACCTCCACACTCACAAGATTTAGCACCTTCAGACTATCATCTCTTCTGCGCCACGAAAGAAGGTTTGAGAGGTGAACATTGTTCCAGTGATGAAGAAGTGAAAACTGTTGTGAAGAAGTGGCTCAAAGAACAGTCAACAGAATTTTACGAGGCCGGGATACATGCTTTCATTCGAAGGTGGAACATTGCTATTGAGAGAAATGGTTACTATGTTGAGAAGTAGGGATGTGATCCACAGAGGACTAGCTTCATTTTGATGTATGATACATGTTCCTGTGTTGGTAATTATACCTGTCCTAAACAAAATGGCATTACTTTTTTACTCATCCTCGTATATATATATATATATATATATGCATGCATATGTGAGTCGTCTAAGAGATCATAAGTCAGGGAAATGATGCACTCATATATCTGCCAATAGAGTGGGTATATTATCCAAAATGTGTAGTATTATACACCAGCCACGATGGATATATAATACTATACATTTTGGATAATATATGTATATATCATGTATGATACATACATATATATGTATATATCATGGATATCATCATATATGTGTGTATATGTATATATATATACATATATATATACACACACATACACACACATAAATACATAGAGAGAGAGAGAGAGAGAGATTTCATTAAATATATGTATATACAATCTCTAATATATATGTATATATTTAATATATATATATATATATATACATATAACCATTTACAAAGACTTGCAACTATTTTTGTTTTGTTTTGTTTGTTTTAATTCTTTATTCAGTTTTAAATTCAAATTCAATGACAGTTATTTAGGTCTTTATAAATTACAATATTTACAACAATCTCCAGAGACTAGGTGTATTGATTTCCTAGTGAGGCACAATGCCAATAATCATAGTGGAGCAGAGTAGAATTGATTAAATCAACTCCAATATGTTGTTGATGCTTATTTAATCAACACAAGAAGAATGAAAGTCAAAAGTTTGACTCCTGTGAGATTTGAATTCAGAACATGAAGGTACAAAATTAAATACTGTAATGTATTTATGGTTCACTGCTTAACAATATCATTTATCTACATCACTTTTCTGGGGATTAGTCATATTAGGAAGTCTGTACTGGAGTTAGTTACGAGTTGATGAAAGATAAAAGGGGGAAAATGGTAACTCAACAGAACAGAGAATCTCATAAACACATTAGGTGTCGGTGCATCATGGAAAACTGTTGTCATCTTTGTATCTCTCTCACTCTCTCTTTCCACATCTCTCACTCTCCCCTCACTCTGTCCTCCTCCTTTCTCTCTCCCCCTCTTCTGTGCTTCTCCCTCTTTCTGTGCCTCTATCACTTTCTCTCTCTCTCTCTCTCCCTTCTCTCTCTTTTCTTCTTTCAGCCTCCCTCTCTCACTCTCTTCTCCTTTTTCCTCTCTCTCTCTTCCTTCCCCCTCTTTTCTCCTTTCAGCTTCCCTCTCTCACTCTCTTCTCTTTTTTCCTCTCTCTCTCTCTTCCTTCTCTCTCTTTTCTCCTTTCAGTCCCTCTCTCTCTCACTCTCTTCTCCCCCCTCTCTCTCTCACTCTCTTCTCCCCCCTCTCTCTCTCACTCTCTTCTCCCCTCTCTCTCTTTCTCTCTCTCTATGTCAGTTCTTTGACTTGAGTGTCATATATGATTCTTTAATGTGTTACAAAATTGTTCAAGGTCAGAAAATTCTTGGCATTAAATGTCAGACTCATTAGAGCATGGAGCAAAATGCCATGTGGTAGATGTTCCAATTCACTGCAACTCGAGTTCAAATTCACTGAGGTCAACTTTGTCTTCCTGCCTTTCGGGGTCAATAAAATAAAGTACCATTTCATGGCATGGATTCATGGAATTGTTAGAACTTTGAATCAGATTCCTGGCAATATTTCATATGGCTCTTTGCATTCTGAGTTCTAGCATTGTCAGCTTAACTGTTTTTTTACTCCATTTCTCTTGAAATAAACTGCCTTTCTTTCATTCAGTTTTGAAATTAATGAAGAATTTACTTAAAAAACTTTGGTGTTTCACTGGTTTTTGGAACATAAATGAAGATGCAAATTTAATGAAAGGTTATAATTTGGTCAACAGGAAGTTTTTATTATAGAACTAGGGGTGATGTGAGGCAGGGTTGATATCAAAAGGATATCGCCCATGCTGTTTAACATCATCACCTAATTCTTTGGTAGCTTTAGAGGCAATCATTCAGACCAGATCTCAGATATGAGGATCACTCTCCCCTTCTATTCACCATTCTTTGAGGCCCTGGGAAGGGCACAGCCATTTTTATCTTCTTCACTTAATGACAGGGGAAAAGCAAAATTGCTGATATTTTTTTTTATGTTTGCACACATGAATAAAGTATTAGAAAATAAACTTCAATGAAAATTTGTAAATTGAACATTAAAGTTAAGCATAGAAGTGATGGCCATAGAACCATGATGATGGTGGTGGTGGTGGTGGCTCTAGTGGTAGTAGTGATGATACTGCTGTTGCTGCTGCTGATGATGATGATGATGACAATTACCTCTTTTTTTTTTGTCTCAGCATGTTTACTCTCATACGTTTGTTTGAATTCATTCTATTTAATGGTTATACAATGTTTGAAATTTTTTTGTGTGTGTTGTTTTTAAAAAAAAAGCATATTTCTATTGTGTCATCTCATTTCTCTTTTAGTGTAAACAAAATTCAATCATTGTCAATCCTTAAACAAGTTGGAAAGTATTCTACTCCAAGACACAAAACATAGTACAATAGATTGATGTCAGCGATTCAAGCAAATAAAACACTCACAGCTTATTGCAATTGCATTGAATTCTTGATGTTTATATTGTCAAACACTCATCCAGACACACAGCCATGCCTCTTCCAGATAGAAATGGACTGAGTCATAAAGAGCACCAAGTCATAACAGCACCGTATGGCTGACCAAGGTTAAACTATTGGTACATTTTCTTGGCCGGATGCATTTCTCTTTTCTATTTACAAACCTTAGCTATTTGCAAACTTCAGAAATAAACTTGAAATGAAATTGGAAAAATGAAAGGAAGTGAAATAAGCACACACAGAATGCATGCATGTGTCTGTGTATGTTTCTCTGTCACTTTCTCTATACACTCTCACATGCACATAGAAACGATGCAAGAGCCAAGAGAAATGCTGCCAAGCATTTTGTTTGACATGCTAATGATTCTACAAGCTTACCATTTTAATAACAAGAAGAAGAATAAAGTGTCAGCCACTAGCTACAAATGTGTGGGAACTTGGTAGCATGTGCTATGCTTTCACTCATTGTTATAAGTGCCCATGTTGTCATGAACAGACATAGGCACTGTCTTGACACTTCCACCTTTTGACCCAGTCATGAAGCCAAGATGTGATGGCTACAGGAAGAGAGAGCTGCACCAGTACTCAGCTGATGCTCATTTTCAACCAAGCAACCCAATGTGCTGCTCAGTTATGATCATGAGCTGACCGCCCTAACTGCTAGGCCACATGCATCATCATCATCGTCATCATGAAGAAATAAAAGATGATTATTATTATTGAGTGAGAAAGCAGCACACACCCTCAAAGTGACACTGGATAGAAGTATACAAGGCCCAGTATACCCATCATGACTCCCTGTCTGACAAAGATATATCTGGCACATGCATCACAACCATGTGTGCATGACATGATGACCTCATATCAAGATAAACAGTGCATGACTTTGCAGGTAGGGCCCAGTTAGAATTTTCTTCAAGACAATGATGATGATGACAAATAGCCCATTCTGCTTAAACTGACAATGACAGGTAACTTCCTTGTCAACAGCGACACTGAGAGGATCTATGTGAAATGGATCAGTCCAGATGGCTTTTGAGTGCTCCAGCATGTCACCTAGACAGCACTTTCAAAACAATAAAGAGAGAAATGAGTACATCACTTTTATACTCAACATTGAAAGCAATAACATCTTGAGATTAGATGAAAAACTCCTGCACAAGTACTCTGAGTTTATCACTGATTGGGAGAAAAATACTCATCACACAAGTAGAAAGGTGTGCATTGGAACATATCCATCAAGTTTGAGAATACCAGCAACATTGACAGGAATTGTAGCTTCTCTTGGACATCACATCTCACATAGACACTATGCCTTTCTTTTGCAAGATTAAGGGATTGCTGCTAAATCCCTGATCAATAAAAGAGATAAGGATTTCTCTAAACCTCTGTGCTGTGATAGAAACTGTAGGTTGTACCATTTTAGTGAGGAAGATGTCACTCATCCCCAGTCACTGTTCAACAATGTCTACAAGATGATATGAGGCCTGATGTTGCTTCTAGGACAGTTGAGAATGGTCATCAGGACAGGAAGGAATTATCTTGATGACCATACAAAAGGCACAGCGGAACCAGAAAATATCCACATAAAAAAAAATAAAGAATACTGATGTAATACTCCAATAAAAACCGTAATCTATTGTAAGCACAATTGGTCAGATATAGTTGTATGGAACAGGTAGATACATCAACACCAGCACTCAGCCTGCTTCTTATTGTGTCATTCTCATCTAATAGATAATGCAATGCTCCAGCATGGTCACAGTTCAAAGACTGAAACTAATGAAATAACATATTGCCAGTCTTATCTGCAGTATTGGAATTGCTGGTTTCAATTAGAGATGTGTCTGTCTTTCTCTCTTCTTTCCTTCCTCATTTATTCACCATCAGCATCCAACCCTTTTCAATCCAATTTCTCTTACTAACGGCTATTATTAATAATGCATGGCAAATATTACTAATTAAGAAGATTATCCTTCCCCTCGGCTGGCCTTACCACCTAATTTGTTCAGTTCTGATTTACTGATTTATCTCCAAATGAAGTCAGGAGTCAAGTGAGGAACAGGGGGGAATCCCAACATAAGCATAGTATTATAGGGGGTACAGTTGAGCTGGAGCTAAGCCAATGCTAAGCTAAAATTATTATCGGAAATTGTTTTTGAATGATATTAATTTCATTTGGTTATCCTCATCCCTAACCAATAATGAAGAGCTAATTAATGATTTGTCGTAGCCAGTTCGTCTAGCAACACATAGGAAATTTAGTCAAATATATATAATGGTTGGTGAGGAAATAAGGGAAGAAAACTACAACAAACACAAACAACTAAAGAACCTATTTCAAATGGGAACAAAATTATCAACACTCTTTTGTTGTTGCTGTTGTATTGTTTTATTTCAGCCAAAGACTATCTAATCAAAAATGGAGTTTGGCTTATAGAATGGTTGGGGGTGGCAAAACAAATGAAAAAAATCCTCTCTTCCCCATTCCTGCTTCTAAATCTTCTGGTTTTTTCTCATCTTTTTTACTTTCTTGTATTACTATTTATCTGGATCAAACTGATTTTTTTGCTTTCAATCTATTTGATTATTTCATATCCAATCACCCATATATTAACTGTACATTAATCCATAATTTTATACATGTGTGTGTGAATGTATTTGCATGTATATGCATGCGTGTGTTTGTACACACACACTGGCACATTTAAGGACTGCATAGCTGTATGGTTAAGAAATCTGCTTCTTAATTAGTGGTTTTCAGTTCAATTCCATCCACTACATCTTGAATAAGTGTCTTTGACTCTAACCCCAGGCTGACAAATTTGTCATGAGGAATTTGATTGATGGAAATTGTGCAGAAGCCTCTTCAGTGTGCACACACACAAATGGTTGTTTTGCATATTTAAAGACTCATGCAACCACATGGTTTCAGATTCAGTCCCATGGCACTGGTAGCTTAGGCAAGTCTCTTATACTATAGTATAAGAGACTGAGTTGATTAATAATTTGTGAGTGAATTTCATGGACAGAAAATGTGTAAATGCTGGGGTCAGTTTGTTTGACTGGGCCCTTCAAGATGGTGCTCCAGCATGACCTCAGTTTAATAACTGAAATAAAAGATAATGTAATTGTATTTCTCTCACATAAATGGCCTGAGCCCTTCTTGAGCTGGGGAATTAGCCAAAAGCAGCAAATTCAGTTTTTAACAACTCAGAAACATTAACGAAGACTTTGGCAAAGACATTCATCATTTCAACTTTGTCGATTAAATCTAAAGTGGTTAAGAATAAGTGTTTAAGAATAAAAGACACTTAAAGCAGCTTAAAATAGAAGTTAAATGGATGAGGACAGGCATGAATAGAATAAAAAAAAAACCTCATGAATTAATTTTTCGTTAAAGTTTGGCTGGTAGCCAACACCTCTCCATGTTTTTATGTTTGAAGTAAGTTCTTTCATATAATCAAAAACGGTTTTGACTTTAAATATACCATATTTGCTGGTGTATGACATGCTTTCTGTTTTATGCATTAAAAAATTGAAACTGTAGGCTAGGGGGCCCAGGTAAGTCTGCTCACTACAATAATTGTTACTCAGAATAAAATATTGTAAACAAGCCAAAATATCACAGCCTGTTAAGCACAAACTTTTGAAAAATTGCTTATAGTATGTCAGCAATTATGCATGGAGATCACATCATCTCATTATACCCTTTTCTCCAGCATAAATAACCCATAACTGATATGTTTTACATTAATTTAATGATTGTGCTACCTTTAAGAAACACTTTTTTTAATTATCACAATGAAAATTCTCCTAGAAAGATGAAAGGTATGTTAACAAAACTTTCATCTGTCTCTCAGGTAGACAACAAAACGATGGTGGTTATGTTGTTCACCAGAATCACAGTAAGTAGTTTCATCTCTTTGTTGGGAAGTGTTTTCTCAGGCCCAATTCTGCCTGATTCAAGTTTTATCTGTTTCACTTTTGATATAGTTTAACGAAATTTTTACCTGCATAGTCACACATTTATAGCCTATCTTTGCAAACATTTGCCTTGTGCCTCTTTAAAATGCCAATGTTTAGCAAGTTTTTTTTTTATGTATGAGGGTCAGCTGAAAGGTTCATAGGCTGACCAAGATATTCTCATAGAATGTGACCAAATGAGGTTTATTTTTCAACATAGTCTCTCATGCAATCCACATACATTTCTTCCATTAGTGTTACAGTGCTAGGATCCCATTGGTGAATAAACTTCTATCCTGCTTGGAAGTTGGTTAGATTGATCCCACTATACAGCTGGTACTTATTTTATGGACCCCAAAAGGATGAAAGGCAAAGCCAACCTCAGTAGAATTTGAGCTCAGAACATAAAGATAGATGAAATGCCAATAAGCATTTTGGTTGGCATGGTAACGATTCTGCCATCTTGCTGCCTTTTGGTGTGTAATAATGAACTGGTGTTGTTGTTATTAAACCATTCCACAGATCAGCCCTAATCACGTTCAGTTGGCCACAAAGGACTGTAATCACATAGCTGCAAAGTAGATTTCTTATCCATGTTGTCATTCTTGCTGCAAACAGTAAGCATAATAAATAAAGCATAACTAACTAACTAAATAAATAAAGCATAAAAGATCAAAGAAAACACAGCAATGATGCCAAATAACCATCCACCAAAATTGGTTGAACACACTGTATGGGGTCCTTCTTATTTGCAGACTCAATATGGAAACAGGTTAAAAGAATGGGCTGTGTGTGTGTGTGTGTGTGCACATGCATGTGATCACATGTATAGATTAATTGATTGAAAAATAGATATAAAGATACATTTATGTGTGTAGATGTACATGTGTGTGTGTGTCTTAAATCAGGGACTTTTTAAATAATCCTTCTATTAAATGTGTGTGAGTGTGTGTGTCGTCATCCTCGTTATCATCATCATTTAAGGTTTGCTTTCCATGCTGGTATGGGTTGGATGCTTCGACAGGTAACTGGCAAGCTGCATGGCAGCATAAAGTTCCAATCATCGTTGGTATGATTTCAATGGCTGGATGCCCTTTCTAATGCCCAAGACACTTTACAGTGTGTACTGGGCGTGTTTTTTTTTTATGCCAGCAGCACTAACAGGGTTGCCATGTAACTTGCAAGGCAAAGAAAGAACAGGGCCAAATCTCCCACTACTAAGAAGTATTTACGAAGGGAAGATGAAGCAGGATGACTGTGTACCAGATGTCGGAAGGCTAAAGTGTGGCAGAGGGACAAGGGTCTTGCCCTTGATGTGATATATGGCTGAAGGAAATAAGAGGAAGGCAGTGATGGGATGCTAGAACAAACTCTCAAAGAATGAGAGAGGAGATGGAAGGTTGATCATAGGAGGGGATGGAGAGAGTGGATGCTTTCATAAAAGTGTGAGGACAGAGACAGAGGTTAGTGTATAAGCGATGAACAAGGCTGGTGGTTCAGATGGTGGGAAATACCAGTCTGTAGAAGAGTAAGGCAGGTGATATAGAAATGGCACAGGAAAAAGAGTAGAAGCCAAAATAGTAGAATGACGTGCAAGGTACAGGAGCAATGGAGAGGGAGATATTGGGATACATAATGGAATATAATAGGTAGGATATGGCTAGGTGTTAAGAATGATAGTAGATAACAGAGATATTTATACAGCAAAATGTCAATCATTAGGTCCTTTGATATCTCCTTTGTAACGCTCAGCATCTGGAGATCAGCCTTCAGTACTTCCTCCCCTGTCTTCCTGAGTCTACATCTCAAATGAGTTCAATCCATACACTTTTTTTTTATATAATTTTCCTCATCCATACACATCAAGTGACCAAATCAGTGCAGTTTTCTCTGATTCCTCTCATGCCTAACTTTTCTCTCAATACATTTCTACTCTGTCATACACACACATTGCACATCCAGCGGAGCATACTATCTTCTATCTTTTCTAATCTTTGCATGTCCCCTGCATTCAGGGCCCACATCTCACTACCATGTAACATCACTCTGTAACATCACAAACATCATACAATCTGCCTTTCATTCTGAGAGAGAGGGGGAGTGAGAGGGGAGGAGGAGGGAGAGGGGGAGAGAGAGAGAGACATTCTGTTGTCAACAGAGGTAAAAACTCTCTGAAGTTTATCCAGCCAGTTTTCTTTCTAACAATTATACTTTCAGAATATTGTCCTTGACTGCTAATTAGGTTGCCTGAGTAACAGAACCTATCTATTAGTGTGTGTGTGTGTGTGTTAGTAAAAACTGATCACTTATATTTATTTGTATGTGTGTGTGTGGGCATATCTAGTAGTAAGTGTTTGTGTCTGTTTTATGGCTCAGTGTTTTAAGGTCCAGTGGCCATAGAAATATGTTTAGCAATAGGGATATGGGTGTGTAGGTAGTTGTGAATGGAGAAACCAGTTGAAGGTTAAATTATTTAGGAATAAGAGTTAAATATTAGGGGATTTATTAGGTTATGGTTTAAAAATAAAGTAAAGAATTAACATTTATCTTATAAAGTGATTAGGTAAGTTTAATAGAAGAGATATAGAGGGGTATGTGTTAATGATCATGGAGGTTTGTATGTGGGTGTTATTCTCAGTGGATGAACTCACATTTAGATTTATGAAAAAATTTAAAAATGCAGAAGAATTTGTGTTTACACATTGTGAAGGCTTCCATGTGTTTATTAAGCAATTGTGGTAAGTTATGGGTTAAAATTTTGAGGGCTTCTTTTAAGCAGAGTCCACCAATGGAGTGCTGGCCCTGATATGGGATACCAGAGTCTGTTATAGCCCAGGAAAGTTTATACTGTATTTTTTTATTAATTGGATGGTGTATGTGGCTGGCTAGTGATGTGGAGTTGCTATTCTCCTTATATTTAAATGAGTTTGAATGTGCATAATATCTTTGTTTGGAGATTGTGGTAGATCCAATGTAGTAACTATAGGAGTTATTTACTTTGTTATAAATGGTGCATTGGTATACGGTGGGGAATCTTCTGCAGTGGGCAGTCTGTTCCAGATCTGCTGTTGCAACTATCAGTTCTGCGATGGTTAATTGGAGAGAGAGATGAGGTAGTGCTGGTAATGGCTAGGGTAGTAGTATTAGGTGAATAGTTCATGATGTTGCTGTTATTATCGCCATCATTTCTAGTATATTTAACAATGATAGACAGACAGACAGACAGGCAGGTAGGCAGTCATATGTGCATATATCTATGTATGTACACATACATGCATAGGCAGGCATGCAGGCAGGTGGTCTGACTGGCTTACAGCTCACTTTTCAGCTCAAAATATTGTTAAATATGATAGAAGTTGAAAGCCAGCATTTATGTGCATATTTTATTTGGAAAATTGCTCTTGTATATGAAATTATTTCCAGTATTTTGCATTTCCTTTTGTTGAACCTTTTATTTGTTTTACAACAAAACCATTGATAAAATCAGAGAAGCAATGACAGTGACATGTGTCTTTGTTGTAATGTGCACAGTTCCAGTTGTTTATTGTCAGATATACATAAAAAAAAAGTGTATATGTTACCTGTATGTGATGTTGATACATGTACACTTATGTATATCATCAGATGGTGTGGTGGGTTATCTGCATTATTACATTATATATTTATGTGAGAGTGATATATGCATGTGTGTGTGTATATATATATATATATATATATATAACCATGCGTTATAGTTTAGTGGTTAGGTTATTTGGTTTACAGTCATTAAGTTGTGAGTTCGAACTGCAGCTGTGCATTGTACCATTGTACCCTTGGGCAAGACGCTTTATTTCACGTTGCCCCAGTCCACTCATCAGGCAAAAATAAGTTGTTCCTGTAGTTTAAAGGGCCCAGCCATGTCACATTCTGTGCCATGCTAAATCTCCTTGAGAACTATGTTAAGGGTCCATGTGTCTGTGGAATACTCAGCCACTTGCATATTAATTTCACAAGCAAGTTGTTCTGTTGATTGAATCAACTGGAACCCCTGTCATTGTGACCAAAGGAGTGGCAGTAGTAGTAGTTGTAGTAGTAGTAGTAGTAGTAGTGGTGGTGGTAGTAGTAGTAGTAGTAGAAGGAGAAGTAGTAGTACTAGTAGTAGTAGTAGTAGTAGTAGTAGTAGTAGTAGTGGTGGTGGTGGTATTAGTAGAAGAAGAAGTAGTAGTAGTGGTGGTGGTATTAGTAGAAGAAGAAGAAGAAGTAGTAGTAGTAGTAGTAGTAGTTCTGAGCCGTGATAGTGGGAGGGAGTCATTGGTGAATGCCATTTTATGGGAAGGTATCATTTCGTTTGTGGGAGTTTAAGAAGGAAGCATTATTCCTCCATGACCATAGGTAGATGCACATTTCTTCTCCCTGCTTCTGATGGAATCCAGTGCCTTCCTTCTTCATCTGCACATGGGCCCCAGAGACTTGGTATCTTAAGACTCGTGGTTTTAACATATTTTGCTAGATTATTAGGGTTTTTGAAAGAAAAAAGAATGTGAGAGGAAGATTTAGAAACTTATTTCCACTACAAGCCATTTTGGTTCATAACTGGGGAAAATATGAAGATTGAGATATGAAATGTTACGGTCATTTAATGGTGAAGGAGCTGTGGTTGTATGAGTGAAGAAGGTGAGGGTGATTTTGAAACTGAAGAGGATTCTGAATGTGGCAAGTTTTATGTTGTTTTATTTAAAACAACCAGTATTGGCTCTGCACTGAGAGAGAAACAAAGAAGCTCAGCACGCTGCAGAGAAAATAGATGCCAGATATTTGTAGCCCATGGAAAGTCGGAAGGAAGAAAATGAACTCAGGAACAAGCAGATGTGACAAAAAAAATAATTGGTGGGACTTGCTGGATAGAGATGATAGGTTCGAAGGGATAGTAAACCTAGCAGTTATGACTGGTTTATATATTCATAGAGCTGCAGCTATTGGAAAGTTTGGTGACCAAGACTTGAGTGTTAGCAGCAACAAGACCCCAAGCCGTAATTACACAGGGACAAAGTTCTATGAAATGGTAAACTTGAGCATTGCAGATTCAGTAGAGGGAAGAGGGTGGGTGTGAACATTTAAGGGACAGCCTCCAGATGTTATGGGCCACAAGGAACTCAGGTGAGAGTTGATCCACTATCAAGGTGAGCAGGCTGGTCATATAGTAAGCCATTACATTCAAAGAAATGAAGGAGGTGGGGGACCTACTGTGCTGTAGAAATTCTAATAAAGAGGAGTGAACACACAGGTTGGTACAGGCTTTGATAACTTTTCCGATCACTTTAAGGCTAAATTCCTCACCTGTAGAGAGTTTTACAAAAATGGAAATAATTATAGAGTGGGTCCATGGAAATTATTAATCCCTTTCAGTTTTATAAAAGCTTTTTGATGAGGGATAGAGGTCTGCTATTGCATGAAATGATCTTGAGATCAGTGGGTGTGCCTGATGTTGTGAGGTGAAATAGGTGATGAAAGTGGAGGTGTTGAGTTGAGATAATGGCTGAAAATAATGTTGAAAGGAAACAATAGGAAGAGTGTCTTTTTATCAACAAGAGTCAGTTCCCACATGGGAGTCTGTAAGCCAAGAGCAAAGTGCAATTTATTCCCTGCTGCATGTAGACACATCTATTCCACTTATTCACAATGTAGTGTTTGCCTTCTTCCTCTGCATGAGCACCCCTTGTTCCCCTATTTCCTCTATCATATTTCTCACTAGATGTCAGCTATTTATGTTGGCTTTTATATGCAAAGAAAAATAATTTGTCTTCTCACTGTGAAGTATTTATAGACTAGTTTTACTACTTTATAGACCAGCGGTTCCTTGTTTTAATATCAGCATGATGAAATTATAAATTACTGTTAAAAGAGAAAGTAATATCCATTCATCCATGTGTGTGTGTGTTTATATGTGTGTATATATATTTACATATACAAACACACATACACATATATGTAATTATGTATTTATGTATATTATGTATTTATGTATATTATATATTTATGTATACATATTTACATACACACACACATATAAATATATACATGCATATTTTTATGTATATTTATATATTCGTGTGTATGTATGTATGTATTTATATATATATATATATATATATATATATATTTGTATGCATATATTTCTTTATAATCTATAACATACACACACACTATATATGTGTGTGTGTGTGTGTGTATGTATGTATAATACTTGTATATGTACAGATACTCATATAAATATATGTGTATACATGCAAATATGAATTCAAAATGTATGTAAAATATGTGCTACATCTGATGTATAGAATGAAAGAATCTCTTATCAAGGGCCATATTTTTATGAATTGAGTGCAAAATTTTAAGAAACTTGTTACAAGATGGTGCAAGAATTGCTTCATGCTAATTTAAAGTTATTCAGTGATGATTAACCCACATAAACAGTCTTAATATAAATAAATATGAAAATAGATAAACATAGAAATGTATTGTGCATTCTCCTCAACCAGGAAGCTAAGGATTCTGTTGCTATATAAATTTAGTGGAATTTTCTAGAACAACTTGCTTTTTGTTTATTTTTACATCTATTACAGTATTTGCAAGGTTCGCAAATATAATATGAAATATCTGATTTTTAAATTCACACAAACAAATATTTAAATCCATGAAAAATTTCATTTTTATTTTCTTTTTAATAGCTGTGAAGAATATGAAAATAGGATGGGGGGGGGACTTTAAAAGTAGATATACTGAATTTGTTGGGCTGAATGCTTCTTATTTTGATAATAAATGTAAAAATTTGGAAAATTGCTGCTTGTTTAATACGTAAAAGTTTTGTTGAATAGAATCAGATTTGTGGTAAAATATTTAAAATGGTTTCCTTTTAATTTTTATTTGTTTGTTGTTGTATTTATTTCTTGCATATCGTAGTTTCAGGATCTTCAGAAAGGCATAATTATTATGAAAGAGTCAATATAGGTGATTAGCAGTTAAAGCCATGGTTTTTCTTTCTGAAGAGAGAGCAGTAAAAAAATACTTTAGTGGTGATGTTGGTGATGGTGAAGGCGGTGGTGGTTGAAGGCAGTGGTGGTAGTGGTAATGGCAACAGTGGTGGTGGTGGTTATGATTCCTGGGGGTAGAGATAGGTTGAAGCTGACTAAATTGATCCCAGTACATGACTGGTATTTATATAATTGTCCCTAACATAAGCACAAAGCCTGAAATTTGGGGAAGGCAGATTGGTTGGTCTCATCAACCCCTCTTCTTGACTAACACTCTATTTTATTGAACCCCAAATGGTGAAAAACGAGGTTGACTTTGTTAGAATTTCAACTGAGAACATAAAGAACTGGAACGAATGTTGCAAGGTATTTTTTTTTTGTTCTGTGATTCTACCAAACCAGCATCTGTAATTACTTCTAACATAGGCACATAATCAGTATCATCATCATCAGCATTGTAACATTCACTTTTCCATGCTTTCATGCATTGCATGGAATTGATTGATGTACATTTTGTATAGCAGGATGCCTTTCCCTGTCTAAGCAAAGTAATATTCCTCCCCATGCCCAGACGTAGTTTCTCAGAAGATTGGAACTGAATGACACTGCTTGCGTGACAGTGACACTCATTTACAACAATCATGTGATGTCAAGACAAGGAGACACAAAGCACACACACACACACACTCTCTCTCTCTCTCTCTCTCACACACACACACACACACATACATACATACATACATATATATGTATGTATATATATATGTGACATTCCAGTCTCATGCCATTTCCGCTCCACCGGTCACTCCTTGCAACACCTGTCTTGTTCGGATTGTCCTTGCACAGAGGCCATCCGGATTCCCGCTTGCGCCGTGAACAGGGATTAATCTTCCCTCTTCGCTCTTTTACGCCATTTGGGCTCAACTCCCCCCCTTCTCATCTAACCTCCTCCCCGACTCCTACTTCTCTTCAGTCCTTCACCTTTTCGCCCCTACTCTCTTTCCCTCATCTTCCCTTCTTTCCCTTCTTCCCTCGCCTGGCACCAGTGCAGGTGGCACGTAAAAAGCACCCACTACACTCACGGAGTGGTTGGCGTTAGGAAGGGCATCCAGCTGTAGAAACATTGCCAGATAAGACCGGAGCCTGGTGCAGCCTTCTGGCTTCCCAGATCCCCGGTCGAACCGTCCAACCCATGCTAGCATGGAGAACGGACGTTAAACGACGATGATGATGATATATATATATATATGTATGTATGTATATATATATGTAGGTATATATGTATATATATATATGTGCGTGCGTCAGTGTGTGTGTGTGTGCAGAGGACATGTAAAGCTTAGAGAGGAATGAAGCTAGTATGCTCTGCTGGATGTGTAATGCAAGTGTACATGTGTGACAGTGTTAGTGTATTGAGAGAGAAGTTAGTCATAAGAAGAACTAGATGCAGAATACAAGAGAGAAGACTGCACTGGTTTGGTCATGCGATGCTGATGGTTGCCAACAACTTAAAGAGGATGAAACTTGTGGAAATGAGAGATCCAGGTAGACATGGGACAAACTACTGAAGGACAATCTCAGAATGCTGAACTTCTTGGATGAGATGATAAAGGGTCAAGATATCTGACACAAGAAAACCTATTCTCCACAGCAAAAGTGTTAAGGTTGCATCCCCTATTGAAGAGGATTGGCCTGCAAGTGTCCTGGGCCAGTGCCATGCAAAAGCCACTTGTGCTGGTGGCACATTAAAAGCACCCAGCACACACTGTAAAGTGGTTGGCATTCGGAAGGGCATCCAGCCATACACATGAAGCCAAATCAGACTGGAACCTGGTGCAGCTCTCCAGCTTGCCAGCTCCAGTTAAACTGTCCAACCCATGCCAGCATGGAAAACGGACGTTAAGAGATGATGAGGATGATGGGGTTCTTTCAGTTTTCTTTAACCAGGTCCACTTGCAAAGCTTTAGTCAATCCAGGGCTATAGAAAAAGACATTTTCCCAAGGTGCCATGCAATAAAACTAAGCTCAAAACCATTTCTTAGTCACACAGGAAGAGAATCGTTGATTTAATTCACCCCAGTATTTGTATTTTGTTGTAACCTACAAGAGAATGAAAAGCAAAGTTGCCTTGGTAAGATTTGAACTCACAACATAAAGAGCTCGAACAAATACTGACATTTCACCAGCCTTGTGAATAAATTTGGTAGGTGGAAATTGAAAGAAACCCATCATATATATATATATATATATCATCATCATATATATATATATATACATATATATATATATAGGAGGTGAAGTCAAAAATTATCCGCACTTTTTCCATAACATATCTTTACTATTGTCCCACTGCCTTCTGCTCATGTGTGCTTAAAGTTGGTACTATTGTGGTCACGTGATCAACGTTTGAGTCTGGTCACACCATTGTTCTTTTTGGCTTTGCAGCGTAAGCATGACTGCTCCACTAACAACGTGCAGCAAAGAAGAACAAAGAGCAATGATCCGATTCCTCTGATTGAAAGGTGTGTCAGGTGCTGGAATTCATCGGAGGCTTTTAGCACAAAATGAGGACATTGTTCTACCATGTAGAAGTGTGTGTGAGTGGATCGAGAAGTTTAAAAGTGACTGGATAAGCATGACTCACAAAGAGGAAGTCAGATGCCCATCAACCTTTACCTGTGACAAGAAGATTCAGAAAGCTCGAGAGATGGTAATGGTGAACCAGCTCACCATTACCATCTCTTGGATCACTGCTCTTTGTTTAGTGGAGCAGCCATGCCTATACTGCTCTTTGTTCTTCTTCGGTGCACGTTGCTAGTGCAGCAGTCATGCTTACACTGCAAAGCCAGAAAGAAAAATTGTGCGATCAGGCTCAAACTTCCATCACATGAGCACAATAGTACCAACTATAAGCATGCAGCACAGAAGGCAGTGGGACAATAATAAAGATATGTTACAGCAAAAGTGCGGATAGTTTTTGACTTCACCTCCTATATATATATATATATATATATATATGTATATATATACTAGCAGTATCGCCCGGCGTTGCTCAGGTTTGTAAGGGAAATAACTATAAAGCATTTTTAGAGAGTTATAGCCAAAAAATGGAAAAAGATATGGTAAATTTTTTTTTGAGAGTTAAAAACGGATGGAGTTGCGTCCCCTAGACAGTTTGTGGTTCGTGTTTCTGATTCTCGACCCCATGTTGAATTTATCGATTTTTTTCAGAACTGGGGGAACTTTTCAAAATTTTGGCTGCGTTAGTTTTGAATTATGACATTGGGCTATGTGTGTGTCAAGTTTCATCAGAATCAAGTTTCATCAGAAAGCCGTGGTCAGGGTGAGGGTACAAGCAAACAGACACACAGAAACACGCACAGACAAACTGCCGTTTATATATAGAGAGATTTATATATATATATATATATATATATATATATACACACACATATACATATACATATATATATATATATATATATACACACACATATACATATACATATATATATATATATATATATATATATTATGTGAAATAGAAAGATGAATAATCTTGTAGCAGATTAAT
>NC_043006.1:89740227-89752727 GCF_006345805.1 Octopus sinensis | reverse complement strand
CTGCAGTATTTGATTGATGCATATTCTCTCAACTCCAGGAGTATGAAATGCAAAACTGACATCAGCAGGATTTGATCTCAGAAAGAAATAAAATGAAAGTTGCAAAACACTTAATATTCCTTCTCTGCAACAATTGAAAGTAGATCCTTATCGAATATGGTCTGAATGTCAAGAATCTTTTCATAGAAAATAAAAAATAAAACGAATTTTAACGAGAAAGTTTGGCTTGACTTCAGGAACCTTACTTATGGATATGTTTTCACTCTCATAGATCAACCTGAAGAGGTTGGACTTTGCCAAAACTTTGATCTACATCATGTAGTTAAAGCAAGTGGAGCTACATTCCAAGAAAGGAAACCAAATTTCAAGTAGCTCAGGTCTCTTGCAGTTGAATGAAGGATATTCATTGAAGAGAATACTCGTTATGTCCACCTGTGATAATTATTTCCTTGATTGTCAATGACGTGTGTGGTCATGAGATGACAAAGTTCAGTTTGCGACCACAGAGACCCACGTTCTATCACGCTGTGCAAAACAATTTTGAGATCAATCAAATAAGTACCAGAAGGGATGCAATCAACGAGCCACTCCCCCAAAATTTCAGATCTTCTGCTGATAGAAAAAGTATTGTTATTATTGTTGTTGTTGTTTGTTATTTTTCCCACCTCTTTTCTGTAGAACCATTGCACAAAAGCATCCAAGATAATTGAAACAAAAATTCTTAAAAATCAATTTTTGGAAGAATATCTTTTGCTTTCTTTAGTGGAATTTTGATTTTTTTTTTCTTTTGTATCCATACTAGCTTTGATTTCTTTAACCATTCTAACCAATCTGTAAGAAATGAAACTAGAGAATTATTTCTAAATGATCATTGGAACAATTTCAATGATATCTTTTATTGACCATGATTTCCATCAGAACAAATTGATCGAAAGAAGAAAATTAAGCATTTCTAAAATATTTCATTGGAAACTTTCACTATTGTAATCAATGTCAATTTTGAGGAATTGAAGTAATTTTCAGTTTTAATCACCAAAAAAAAGTTTACTTTTTTTAAAAATTAAAATTTAAAATGGAAATTTTTAAAAAAATAACAATTTCAAGAAGAAATATATCTCCTTGTTGTTGTCATTGTTTTTGCTGCTGTGTCGTCGTCATCATCATCATCATCATCGTCGTCGTCGTTGTTGTTGTTGCTAATGCTCTTATTCTTGCTGTTGTTGTTGTTGTCTCACTTCAATTTAAGAAGCTTAATTCTTTTGTCTAACTGAATTTCCTGAGCCACTTATCGCCTCTAGCTGTGCTGTTGGCAGTGGTGGTGGTGACAGTGGTGATGGTGGCGGTGGTGATGGTGGTGTACTGTGAATGACTTTTGAGAATCTTAAATAATATTATTTAGACGAATAATTTTAATTTCTAAACAATACTGCGAACAGTGAACCACTAATTTGTAGTATTTACTCTGACTCGTTCATTACTATTTTGGACCTGATTAAAATGAATGGAAATGTTGACTTTTGTTGTGATGATAGCATGCTTATCATCATCATCATCATCTTTATTAGGAACAGTTCCTAAGGTGGTAGACTGGCAGAATCATTCACAAGTCAGACAAAATGTTTAGTGGCATTCTTATGTTTTGAGTTCAAATTCCATTGAGATCAACTTTGCCTTTCATCCTTTAGAGATTGGACAAAAAAGTACCAGTGGAACATTGGGGTTGATGTAATCAACTTCTCCTCAAAATTGCCGGCCTTGTGCCAAAAATTAGAAAGAATTATTAAAAGGCTCTCTGCATAGTTCTTTTTTACTGTTTTGTGCATGTGTCTTTGGTTGAGTGCTCTATGACTGGATGCCGGCTTTGTTAGGTGGTTCAGGAGTTTCGTTTGTAACTGAATGGCCTTTGGTTCAATCCTATTGTACCATGATATCTTGAAAAGTGCCTGCCTCAGGTTGACTGTGTGTTGAGGCCTATTTTATGTGTGTGCCTATGTAAAAAGGGAAAGGGTAAAAGATCCCCTTCGGTCATGAATGACCACAAGATTACCCCTAAAAAGTTCCCCACCAAGGCACAAGTCCGGGCAAGGTTGTTTATGGAAGACCAGCAGTTGCCCAGGCATACTGGGCTCCCCTCTCTATGCCATCGATGTTGCCTCAGGGAAAGGCAAAGACTGATACAGTTTGGCAACTCATTTCTACAGCTGCATGAACTGAAGCAACATGAAATAAAGTGCCTTTCTCAAGAACACTACACGCAGCCCAGTCAGGGAATTGAACTCACTACCTCATCACTGTGAGCCTGACACTCTAACTACTGAGCTATGCACTATGTGCACTACACACACACACATACACACCATGATAGATCATTAGCCACTACACACATTTTTTTCTCTCCTTGTTTTCTGTGTCCCTTTCTGTAGAAGAGCGTAGGCTCGAAACGTAAAAGACTTTTTCTATTCCTGAGCATTATACTAGTACATCTGTTTGTTTTGTACACCCCCTGTCTTCATCTTTTGTTGTTTTGTTCGTAAACTCTCCCTATATATATATATATATATATAATTAAATAAGGGTAGAAATTGATATTAATCAATTAAAACCAGTGGCCTAACATATTTAAAAAATCCAAAGATTAAAAATTTTTTCCCTACAAAATTTAGAGGATTGACCACTAAAAGTGGACAGCCTGTATGCTAGATATAGACGTCAAAATTGCCCTTTTCATATATTTTCATTTGTCTTGCTTATTTTTACACTTTGTTTTTTTGCTGAATTTTTCTTGAGAACACATTCTCCGGGGCAAATGGCGATTTTGACGTCTATATCTAGCATACAGGCTGTCCACTTTTAGTGGTCAGTCCTCTAAATTTTGTGTATATATATATTCTCTTTTTCTCTTTTCTCTTTTACTTGTTTCAGTCATTTGACTGCGGCCATGCTGGAGCACCGCCTTTAGTCGAGCAAATCGACCCCGAGACTTATTTTTTGTAAGCCCAGTACTTATTACATCGGTCTCTTTTGCCGAACCGCTAAGTGACGGGGACGTAAACACACACCAGCATCGGTTGTCAAGCAATGCTAGGGGACAAACACAAACACACACACACATACATTTATATATATATATATGACAGGCTTTTTTCAGTTTCCGTCTACCAAATCCACTCACAAGGCATTGGTCGGCCCGGGGCTATAGCAGAAGACACTTGCCCAAGATGCCACGCAGTGGGATTGAACCCAGAACCATGTGGTTGGTTAGCAAGCTACTTACCACACAGCCACTCCTTATATATATATATTATATATATATAATCAGAATTGAATGCCCATGTTCCATGCTGGTATGGGTTATAAAGTTTGACAAGATCTGATTGTGCCCCATTGTCTACCTTGGGCATAGTTTTGATGGCCGAATGCCTTTTCCAATACCAATCACTTTACAGTTATGTACAGCATGCTTCTTTTTGTGTCACCAACAGTAAAGATGCAGCATATAGCTTACAAGGCTGAAGCTTGAGAGAAGTGGCTTTATGCTAGGGTGGGAGGGATTAGAGAACAAGAGAAGGGGTCAAGGCAGAACAGGTTTCTTAATGTAGAAGGGTTACATGGGCCTCTCACTTTATTGAAGATAGGAGTGAAGCAAGGAAAATATTTGTCTGGCTGTCTGTACACACACACACACACACATACACATACATCAGGGTAGTGGTGATGTTCCTGCTTCCCTCTTCATTGTCACTGCCCCCTCTCTTCTCTTCCCTCTCTCCTTCTTAGTCCCAGATAATTTCTGATTAAGTACAACTATAAACCAAAGACATTCAGCCTTTGTCCATCCCATCTCAGCATATTATCTGGGATTATCCAGTCTAGCCTATTATCCAGTCTAGTCCTCTCCTTTAATTTGAATATGGGTTTGCCTGGCTTGAGGGCTATTTGGCTATCTTTTGTTGGCTTTTGTGGGACTGGTTTGTGTGTCTTGTCTGTAAAATTTGGTGGTTTTCTAATGCACTTGAGAACAGATTACTCATTGTTCCCCTTTAGCTGATGGAAATAATTTGAAGGTTGTTGTGGTAGGCTTTAATAGTTATATTCCATGATGATGATGATGCCAAACATTTTCTAAGGGTGTTTTGTACAGGAGGCATTGAAATTTCTTTGCTTCCATTCTCTTTGCCTCCGAGATATAAGTATCTATCTACTGTATAATTTTTATATTGAATTGATAGATACCTGCTGTCAAACTTGGTGTCTTTTGCAGCTGATTTGTATCAGAAATCTGCTCAAATACTTGTTTATGTAACTGTTTTGAAAATTGTGCTTATTTCTAAATTTCAAACTCTTTATCCTTTCATATATTGATTTATCTTCCTCTTCGGAAATAGAACTACTTATAAGTGCTATCATCAGAAAACCAGTTTGTATATAAAGATCCTCAGAATAAAAACATATAATGCTACTAGCCTTTCCTTTTATCTTTTTTTTAATTTTACCAAATATTGATATAGAAAAGTCTTCTACCGACCTTCTTTTTGTGCTGAATATCAAATATAACTAATATATATTTTGATAGAAATCATAAAATGTTTCTTATTCAAGCCATTGGTAATGTTTTCACAATGTAAAGGAATTATTATCCCCTGCCCTATTTCAAGGGAACTTTATTTCAATGAATCCATTTTACATCATCTTCGCAATCATTTTATGACAAAGCCTACAGTACTCGGCTATTTCTATACAAAGAATGCAAATTCTCTCATTATCCATATATTTATTGAACATTTCGATCTTCAATTTACTTTTCACAAAAATAGACTTTCTGAATTCCTTATTTGTTGTTTCCATCTGTCATCTCAGTACCATAATATTTTATGACTCTTACCTAATATATATATTTCTGTTTGTTCAATTAAATATCACTCAAAATAACTTGGTGAAATTGACCAATTTTAAAATAACTCCACTCTTTAATTTCATCCTCTTTATCTGAGATATTGCTTTCTTTACAGCTTGTTTGTTTATTTCGTAGAACTTTTTTTTTTTTTACTTTCCATGCTTATTATTCCTATCATTGTCATCCGCATCATCATCACCATCATTCACATCATTTTTAATTTCAGTATATCCTATTAAAAATTGACACAAAATAAATTTCCAAAGTATAATAACATCTAACACATCCCTTTAGACTTTCTCCAGCTTATTCACACTTCTTTTCCTATTTAAACAGATTTTTAATGTGTTTATTTACAATCTATTCTTGACAATCAAATTCTATTAGAAATAAAAATAAAACTTCCAAATCTTGTCTTTTGCTTTCAGCTATATTTTTGCCTCATTAACATTTGTTAAAAATGGATTTTGGAAATGGAAGTTTATGAAACCAAACAAACAGTAAACAAAAATGAAAGGAGATAGATAGATATATATATATATATATAGAGAGAGAGAGAGAGAGATTGATAGAGAGAGAGATTGATAGAGAGAGAGAGAAGGATGTAAATAAGAATACTGAAGTGAGGTCATTATTTCTGCTAAAAAGAATTCAAATCATACAGTTCAATAGAAATTGGATGCCAGCTTCTAAGTCAATACATCCGAGTTAAAGAAAAATGAAAATTGAACAACAAACAGAAAATTATAGTTGAGCATCTGAAGCCAGTTGCTTGTGATTTTGGAACTCAATTTTCTTGTCAACCCATTCTTTATCATTCCTTTGCAATTTAATATATATATATATATATATACACACACACACACACATCTGTTTATATAGATATATTTCTCTTATTTAAACTATGCACTTCCTTTCTCTCTCTTTATTTCTTATTCATTTCAATCTCTGTTATTACTTTACAACTTTCATGCATATATTTATGTATTTATTTGACCTTTTAGCTGGGGAAAAAGAAAAAAGAAATATCAAGTTTGGTTTAAATTTTTGTGAAAAACTAATTATCTATAATAGAACCAGTTGTTGTTTGTAATCATGAAAGATATAAAGATTTTATTTATTCAAAGCTTTACTTACACATTTTTCAAACAAAAGAGAAGAAAAATAGCTTTGAATTTATTTGGAAGATTTTTTTTCTTTTTTTTCTTTTTCTGCATTTTTTTGTTCTTTGTTTATCATCTTACGTAATGGAAATCAACAAAATCTCCTTCGGTATCTTGTTGAATATTTGATTGGATAAACTAATTCCGCACCTGTGAACAGCAATGATGTTCTTGGCATTGTTGTTGTTGTCTGCTTGCATGTGTGTGTGTATGTGTGTGTGTGTGTATGCTCTGTTCAGTAATGTATGTGTAAAACCTTCAAAGAACAACTACTTTCAAACTTCAGATCAATCCTACCTCACATATATTGCACATACACACACTCACACACAAATGTCTATGCAGATATGCATGTAAATACATATATTTAGATGTGTATGGAGTTGTGGGTATGTAGGTGTGTGTGTGTGTGTGTATATATATATATAGAGAGAGAGATAGATAGATAGATAGATAGATAGATAGAGAGGGGGAGATAGATAGATAGATAGATTGATGAGTTTATCTTTACAAATTCATATATGGATAATGGGTGTAGCATACTTCTAATATGCCACTCCACTGTGAACCACCTCATTTCATACATATTAAATACCGTGTAGAAGCATATGTCTCTATGCGCGTTTCTGCATGTGGTGCATTTGTAAATACATTCTTGTGTGTTTGTGGTTATATGTGTGTAGTGTACGTTGAGCCTCAAACCACATTCAAGGTTCCACACAGTTAAACAGTTAACTTACATGTGGAGGCAACAAACTGTAATTATCTCTATATATTTAGATATATATATTTATTTATATTTAAATATAATGTATGTATACATATATATTTATCTTTATGTATATAATATATATAACACACACACACACACACATATATATATACATATTTATATTTATGCATATAATATGTATATCATCATCATCATCATCATCGTTTAATGTCCATTTTCCATGCTGGTATGGGTTGGACATGAGGTCTGGAGATCCAGCGTCTGCACCAGTCTAATCTGGCTGGATGCCCTTCCTAACGCCAACCACTCTGAGAGTGTAGTGGGTGCTTTTTAGGTGCCACTGGCACAGGAACCAGTCAATGAGTACTGGCATCCGTCATGATTGGTTGCTGCTTTTTACGTATCACCAGCATGGGAGCCAGTCAGGTGAACCTGGCATCGAGCACATACAGATGGTGCTTTTTACATGACATCAGCATGGGAGCCAGCAAGGGGCACCAGCCCCAGCTATGATATTGGTTTTACTTGACTCAACAGGACCAGACAGGTGTGGCTTTGGTCTCACTGCTGGGTCTTCTCAATCACAGCATATCTCCAAAGGTCCTGGTCTCCTGTCATTGCCTCTGTGAGGCCTAATGTTCAAAGGTCATGCTTCACCACCTCATCCCATGTCTTCTTGGGTCTATCTCTTCTACAGGTTCCTTCTACATTTAGGGAGTGGCACTTCCTTATGCAGCTGTTTTCATTCATATGTAACACATGGACATACCAGCGCAGTCATCTCTCTTACACACCCCATTTGATGCTTCTTATGCCCAACTTTTCACTCAGGGCACTTAGACCCTGTTGTGTATGCACACTGACATTACACATCCAGCAGATCATACTAGCTTCATTTCTTTCAAGCCAACACATGTCCTCAGCATTCATGGTCCATGTTTCACTACCATGTAGCATGGCATTTCACACACATCATACAGTCTACCTTTCACCCTGAGAAACAAGGCTTTTCGTTGCCAGCAGAGGTAGGAGCTCTCTGAACTTTGCCCAGGCTATTCTTACTCTAATCGCTGCACTCTCAGAGCAACCAATCCTAGTACAGATTTGGTCGCCTAGGTAGCAGAAGCTATTAACTACTTCTAGTTACTCCCCGGGCATATGATGGAATCAGTTTTCTGTACATCTTCAGTGTTTATTGCCCCTGTGCATCTGTCACACATGGGTAACCTTCCCTTGATATTGCTGCACCTTTTATGTGTCCATAGCTTACATTGAGTACATCGTATGGAGTTTCTACCCATGCCTTTTCTATAGATTCAGCAAGGCCATCTACCTGAAGTGGGTTGCAATTTGACAGCCTTCTTACTTACTAAGACTTTGGTTTTTGCTAGGTTAACCCTAAGACCCTTAGATTCTAGACCTTGCTTCCATGTCCTAAACTTCGTCTCCAGTTCTGGCAGTGACTCGGCTATTAGAGCAATGTCGTCAGCATACAGGAGCTCCCAGGGGTAGCTGTCTTGAATTCCTCTGTTATTGCCTGGAGGACTATAATGAATAAGAGGGGGCTGAGGACTGATCCTTGGTGAACCCCTACTTCTACTCAGAATTCTTCACTATACTCATTGCTAACCCTCACGTTACTGACAGCATCTCTGTACATGGCTTGTACAGCTCTTACCAGCTACTCATCTATCCCCAGTTTCCGCATTGACCACAGATAAGGGACTGGGGGTCCCTGTCAAAGGCTTTTTCCATGTCAACAAAACCATGTACAGAGGTTTATTTTTTGGTCAAGTACTTCTCCTGCAGCTGCCTTACCAGAAATATAGCATTAGCGGTGCTTCTGCCTGGCACAAAACCAAACTGCATCTCATCTAGACTAACTCTCTCCCTAATTAGTTGGGCTATGACCCTCTCCGTGACCTTCGTCACCTGATCCAGCAGTTTGATACCCCTGTAGTTATTTCTATCTAAAGCATCACCTTCACCCCTGTAGCAGTTGACTATGGTGCTGCTGCTATGCCAGTCATTGGATGTGACTCCTTCATGAACTACCTGATTTATGATACGGGTGACAAGACCGTAAACCACACTGCCTGATATTTTAAACATCCCAGCAGTGATTCCTGCTGAGCCAAGTGCTTTCCCTATCTTCATATCCTTAATTGTTTTATTTACCTGGGTACTGTCGATTCAGGTAGCTGGTCCCTCAATTGGGTCAACCTTTGGCAGGCTCTCCTCCTCCCATTAATTCTCCACATTCAGCAGTCGTTCACAATCACATCTTCAAGCCTCTTTCTTTGTAGAGTCATTAAATGCAAGAACACCATCATCCATGCGGACACATTTCTCTCCTATGACATCTCTCACACACTGTCTTGCAATCCGAAATACTTCAGTTCTTTGGTTCTCATGTCACTGAACATTGGCAAACTTCTTTTCTGCTAATCCCTTGGCTATATATACCTGTCTCCTAGCTTCCATTTTGGCTATCTGATACATACTCCTGCTGCCCCCACTCTTCCAGGCATTCCAAACCTGTTTCTTTGCTCTAATGGCCCTGTCTACAGTATTGTTCCACCACCATGTTACCCTAGTTTTAGAAGGCACTTTGCACCAGATTTGGTCTGTGGAACTCAGCAAGCTATCTCACAGGAATACCCAGCTGCCTTCTATGTTACAGGACTGTAGCTCCTCTTCCCTATCATCAAATTTCTCGGTAAGGATATCCATAAATCTCTGACCATGTGAAGGGTTCCTAAGTTTCCAAGTCCTTTTTTTCAGATTGGTCTGGTTTTTGGCATCCTTCTGGCCTCAAGTCTAAAGTCACTAACAACTAGTTTATGTTGTGGAGTACATTCTTCACCAGGAAGAGTTTTTGTATTTAAGAGCAATCATGCATCCTACTGTCTGGTGAGATTTAAATTGATCTGGCTAGCAGAGTCACCTGATTGATAAGTTATTAGGTGACTGGCTGGCTTCCTGAAGTTGGTGTTGCAGATAAATTGGTTATTTGTATTACAGAACTCCAGGAGCCTACTTCCCTCTTCATTTCTGGTACCAACTCTATGGTCCCCATGTACACCATGGAAGATACCAGATTGCCGTCCGACATGCTCATTAAAATCTTCAACCACAAAGATGTGATCATTGAGGTTGCCTGCAGAAGAATATCATGAAAGTGATCCTTCTGTTCATTTGGTAGGCCTGCTTGTGGGGCGTAGGCGGAGATAATTGTAGCAATCCCATTCTGCAAGATTATCCTGAGTTTAAGTATTCTGTTGCACACTCTCACTACCTCTATGACCTTATCCACCCATTTATCTGCAAGAAGTATGTCCACACCCCTTATATGTATATATATATATATATATATATATATATATATATATACAATTAGATACAGATTGTGAATTGTAGAAACATTGATACAAAAGTGATTTGTAGCATAGAAACTTGGGTGTGGTTTTTAGGATGTCAAAGAAGTGCGCGCACACACACACACATACACACACAGAAGAACAGTGTCTGTTAAACTTTTGATGATGAAATTTTGCCTTCTTACAAAATGTCAAGAATAAACCACCCTCAATGACTAGATTTGTTTGCATAATCCTGTTAGACTTTCTTACACCTTGCTGAATAACAATCTGTTTGTCTCAAAACAAGCAATGTATGAACAAAACCTCACTCAGAACCTCCCTTTCTACCCCTCTCTTTCTCCCTATCCCTCCCCCCCTCACTCCTACGCATGCACAGCCTCTTTTAGATGTATAAATACAAATACAGTTTTATCAAGGATGGAAACAAATGTGGGTGTATACGATTCTATATACATTTCCTAACAATGAATTAGTAATCATTGATCTTCAACATTTCTTACTACTTCGCCCATTTAGAAGTATTTGAAGTGGATGTGTGGTAGTTCAACTTATAGCTTTAAAAAATCATATCTATAAAAGGGAGGATGTGTGTGTACGTGTGTAGGTGATTGTAATTTATGCATGTCCACAAATTAGCACGCATGTTGCTCCAATTTTAGGAGGACATTTGTCAACATCCTATCTGGGTTTTGTCAACTTATCCACCCCCACCCCCGGGGCATCTGTGGATAGTGTAAATATCTATTTTCAGACGTAGCTTTTAGCCACAAAAAATATCAGCCTTAGCTTTTTTGATGGCGTCTAACAAAAAAAATAAGATAAAGAAAAGTGGAAGAAGGAGGCAGAGAGTTTCATGGGAAAGACAAAGTGAGAGAGAGAAAGTTATGACATTCATAAAAAAATAAAATGTAAAATGTTTTGTTTTTGGTTTTTGAAAGACACTATATTTTATAATCATAATATATATACTTTCTCACACAACAATTACAATATATTTATTTTAAATCATTTATTTATTTTAAATCGTTCATCTTTCTCCCCCTTCTCTCTCTCACACACATTACTTTGGGTGCGAAAGATTTTTGTTTTTATTTTACGCCGAGTAAAAAAGTGTTTTGTTGATAATCCATTTGTCTAACAACAAAGAAACAAAGAGGTGAGTAACAATTTGTCAGTGAATTACAAAATATAAATGGGTACAATTTGTGAGGCTCCCACCATACCCCACTCTGTTTCACAGACCACAAAAAGGGTTTTGAGGCCAGAGTAGTTGATTCCACGCAAAAAAACGATTTTTTTTCTTAGTGAAAATCGTGCGAGTGTTAATCTACAAATTTAACATTTTTTCCATTCATTTCTGTTTATGAACATGTATGTGTGCACAAAACATACAATAGGTGTACGTACATGTGTGTATGTGTGTTCGTGTCTGTTGCCCATATATATTTATATTATGTTATATATAAATAATATATATATAACAAATATATATATAATATAACTAATTTCAACGGATTTCGCCCAAATTTGACATCTATTTTACTTAGTTTGGTTTGAAATAAAGAACTTAATTAGCTTAATAATCGTAACTTAATCCCGGGCAAGGCCGGGTTATACTGCTAGTAACTAATAAAATCAAACTGCACACTTCAAAACTTGCATTAAGAATAAGTACAAGGTAAAATTACTACTTTTTAGCAAATTGATGCAGGTAGTTTATCTCATTCCCCTCCAATTTTTAGTTCATGCAATTGAAAAAACTGCATTATGGGATGACCCAGGAGTGGCTGTGTGGTAAGAGGTGCAGGAGTGGCTGTGTGGTGAGAAGCTTGCTTCCAACCACATGGCTCTGGGTTCAGTTCCACTGTGTTGCACTTTGGGCAAGTGTCTTCTACTATATTCTCGGGCTGACCAAAGCTTTGTGAGTGGGTTTGGTAGATGGAAACTGAAAGAAGCCCATCGTATATGTGTGTGTGTGTGTAGGTATTCGTGTGTCTGTGCTTGTCCCCCCACCATTGCTTGATAACCAGTGTTGGTGTGTTTATGTCCCCTCGACTTAGCGGTTCGGCAAAAGGGACTGATAGAATAAGTACTATACTTACAAAGAATTAAGTCCCAGGGTTGACTTGTTCAACAAAAGACTGTGCTCCAGCATGGCCACAGTCAAATGACTGAAACAAGTAAAAGAATAAAAGAAGATATATATATATATACACTCCAACACACATACATGTATATATGCATGAATGTATATATACACACACTTGCACATATAGATATATATGTATTCATATATATATATGAAAATACATACACGCAAACACATT
>NC_043006.1:89710227-89735227 GCF_006345805.1 Octopus sinensis | reverse complement strand
CACCACTTTTATGAAATCTCTTTCCACTTCTTTGCACTAAATGTCTTCAGTTTTGCTCTCCAAGAAGAAATTCTTCTTGAGATTGTTTATTTAGTTCAAACAACACAATTTATTTCATATGACAACACATGACCAAAATTTCTAAGTTGTTTGTCTATAATTTCCAAGTCTTTCATTTATCTATTTGTTTATTCATTTTTTTATAGTTCTGTGAAAGAACTTTGCCAATTGACACCTTTCACTTGCTTTTTTTTTTTTTTCCTATTCTGACAGAAGAAAGAAAATAAAAATTGTTTATTTACTTCAGAATTGTTTGTTTACTTCTGTATCAATTTCTAAAAGCATAACTGCAAGCTGTTGTTGCTGGACAAAAATAATAATAATAATAATAATAATAATATTAATAATAATGATAATAATAATAAATAAATAAAACAAAATAAGAAAGAATGCCAGACAGAAAAAAATAATTGTAAGAGATTAATAAACCTCATAGATTATCGAAGTTAATCCTCAAATCTATTCTTTCAATGATACTATAATACCAATACTACTACTACTACTACTAATAATAATAATAATAATGGTTTCAAATTTTGACACAAGGCCAGCAAGTGTGGGGGAAGTAACTCCCAGTACTTGACTGGTACTTTATTTTACCAACCGCAAAAGTATAAAAGGTTACGTCAAACCTTGGTGGAATTTGAACTCGGGGACAAAGAGCTCTCTCAGCTCATGGCCTTTAATCGTCTCTCAATGGCTGATAATATGTGCATCTCAAGTCTTGAACTGGAGATGTGGAGGAGCATCATAGCTATGTGTTGAGAGGAATTCTTTAGGCTTTGAATAATTCACCACTGGAAACCTGGGTGTTTCATCCATCATTTTTAAACAAACCTTATTCAGGGACCTTTTGAGCAGGATGGGCTACTCGACCAGAAGAAAATTCTAACTAGGCCCCACCAACGAGTCCATGCCCTATTTATCTTGGTATGAGTTCACCATGTCACACACACATGGTTATGGTGCTTGTAACTGTTGTACCCTTGTCAGACAGGCAGCCATGACAGGTATATTGGGCTTCATACATCTGTACCCCAGTGTCACTTCGATGGCAAGCAATCCTCTCACTCATTAATAATAACAATATTTCTGCTTCGCTAAGGTAGAGGTAATAATAATTATGATGAAGAAAGCAACTGCCATCCCAGTAGTTGTAGGGGCTCTGGGAGGAGCATTAACAACCAGATTTGAGAAACTTGTTGGAGAAATTTGGATTGACATGAGGGTGGAACATACTCAGAAACTGTTTTATTGGGGTCAGCAAGGAATTGGTGCTCAGATGTTAAGTATTATGGAAGGGGACCCTTTGACAATAGTTTGTTGTCTGCTCTTTGAGAATTAGCTGAAGGAAGAGAAATCAAGACTCTGAGAAGTGAAATGGAAATAATAATAAAGTATCCTCGAGCAATATAAGGCAAGGAATTCATTCCATGTAAAAGAGAATAGCATTCCTGCTGTAGGAAAAAATATTCCAGATTTACAGACCAAGACAACTAAGAATTGATACAATCATCAAAGAGACATTGTCAGTAAGCTTATCACTATCATATGAGGCATTCTTTATCCACACTGTAACAATTCCTCCGTCTGCCATGCAAAACAGATGCAACATATCTGACAGACTTCCACACAGATTTCATCCGATTTTACTCACAAGGGGACTTGAGTAAATGGTACCAGATAATTGCCCAAGATTCTATAAAGTGAGATAAAACAAATTTCCCCCTCCCAGGCCCTGAACTAACCATTATATCCAATCCTTGCTCCCTAGAACATTGTCCTTCTGGAATCTCTTCCTTCTGACATCTTCCTTATATTTTTCCCACTGGAGCTGAGTTGCATCATTTTAAAATGGAACATTCTTTGCACCCATCACATTAGTCTTAGATGATCTACAAAAACCATGGGCCCTGCCCCTTCCTCCCTTAAAACTCTGTGACTGCAAAGTGAACCTCTTAATTACACAAACAATATTACATAGAGACATATTTGAAGATTTTGCACAGTACTCTTCAGAATACACATGAAATATGGAACATTAAAAATAGCATGTCAGCAAAATTGTCGCCATCAGCTTGTTCTTTTTTAATAAGAAATGATGATACTTAGAATTAATGTCAAATAATGTGCATAGAAACACACACACACACACACGTGTGTGTGTGTGTGGTGTGTAATAAAAATACTGAGAATTAATGTCAAATAGATCCATATTAGATATATAATGCAAATAACAAGACTTAATGTCACTTAACTAGTTTACTCTGCTCTACATATTTAAATAAACACAATTTTAGTGAGACACAGATATGTGTTGTTATTTTTTTATCACTGAGAAGTTGTACGTCAGCAAGCTTAAGGAATTATGTTTGACAAAAACTGCAGAAATTCTAAATAGATTAATGTGCTGCACATCTGAATGACTAGCATTCTAAAACCAACACTTGTTATTGCTATCCATTTGGCTTTAGGACTAAACAACAGATCAAGCAAAGACATTCCAACCATGACCATCTCTTTAAATTATTTATTTGACTATATTTGTTTGTTTTGGTGATTGGCTTTCTCAGACCATATTATCCAGTGTTGCCTTTTCTTTTTGTTTAAATAATGTGACTTGAAGAGAAATTGGCTGCTACTTTTGACAGTTCAAGCCACCTTATAGAATCAGTCTTTTTTTGAGTATTGTATTAGATTGCAAGGCTGGATTCAACTCTGTGAGGCCCAACATTCGAAGGTCATGCTTCACCACCTCATCCCAGGTCTTTTTGGGTCTACCTCTTCCACAGGTTCCCTCTATTGCTAGGGTGTGACACTTTTTCACACAGCTGTCCTCATCCATATGCATCACATAACCATACCAGTACAGTCGTCTCTCTTGCTCACCACATCTGATGCTTCTTATGTCCAACTTTTCCCTCAGGGTGCTTACACTCTGTCATGTATGCACACTGACATTACACATCCAGCGGGGCATGCTAACTTCATTCCTTGCAAGCGTATGCATGTCCTCAGCAGTCACAGCCCATGTTTCACTGCCATATAGCATGGCTGTTTGCGCACATGCGTCATACAATCTACTTTTTACTCTGAGCGAGAGGCCCTTTGTCACCAGCAGAGGTAAGATCCCTCTGAACTTTCTCCAGGCTATTCTTATTCTAGCAGCTACACTCTCAGGGCATCCACCCCTGCTACTGACTTGGTCACCTAGGTAACGGAAGCTATCAGCTACTTCTAGTTTTTTCCTCCGGGCATGTGACAGAAGCTGTTTTCTGCACATTTTCAGTATTTATTACCACAACCCTATATAAGGCCCTCTGAAGCTAGTGGGTAGGAGAAAGGTCTCCTCGAACTGGAATCTTGGATTGAATACTTGCAGTGGAGTGCATTCGGCTAAAGGCACCCAAGGTACTTGATGGTGGTGTTTAATTAGATGATCAATCAAGGTAGCCATCACAAGATTTGAACTCAGAAGGCCAAGAATCAAAAATATTGTCAGGTGTCCAGTTTGAGGAACTTAGAATTCTGCCAATTCACTCCTTACCTCCTGGATTTATACTTTTTTTTTATTATTTCAAAGCTGAAAGGATGAACTAAAAAGTTGATTTCAGCAGGATTGAGTAGAAGAGATTTTGGCACCACTGGTTTGGCATTGCCTTTTTGACATCACTTATTCAATACTGACTTACTTGACATCAGATATTTTAATGATTCTTTCATTCTCTCTCTCTTTTCCTTCACCCTCTCTTTACTTCCATCCCTCCCACTCTCTCTCTTTCTGTAAAGATATATATATATATATATATATATATATATATATATATATGTGATGGTCATCCACTTGTGGCTGAGGAAGATCATTGCTGACCTTCAGGAATATTGTGCACTCTAGGACTAACTTATATTTTGCATTTGCAGCTCCATTGGTGGCTAATGAGCCCTGCTCTTTACAAGCGTACACGACTGCAAACATTGCAAACCAAGCTTTCCCCATTCACTCCACCAGCAGTTGTGCTTTCAAGCAGCACACTTAAGTTCATCATGCAGAATACATGCTCTCTCAAAAGTGTCGAATTCTCCCCACCCACTTTAACCAGCTTCTTCCATCTGTGATGATGTCAGGCATTGCTCTCCCGGTTAGTCTCCAGCATATCACAGGCCTTTAATGAGAACTTGATACAGTCCTTAAAGCGCAGCCTTGGTTTCTGCCGGGGTCTCTTTCCATTCACAAGTTTCCCATCTAGCATCCATCTAATTCTATAAACACATGCATGTTTCTTTGTGTTTACCTCCAGTATCAAGAAGTACTGTCACCAAAAAAAGCTCAGTTTCCTGGCATCAAGACCAAATCACTGGCATCCAGAAATCCATGCACAAATGTTTCATTATGAGCAGGATTTGAGCTCAGGACACAAAGTATGAAATGTTTTCTCCAATAAGAAGAAAGAGGAATGTGTATATATGTGGCCATTAGAAAGCAGATCAATTAAAGAGCAGCATCGAAAGCTTTCTGCAGGATCTGTGTTGTTAGTCCCAAATGCCTGAAATATGGGAAATGAGGATTTTAAATGAAAGTTTATTTTTATTATTATTATCTTAAAGTATCAATAATTGTTTAGCCATTCTGATATCTGTTTTCTCACTTTGACTATCAATTTAATTATTTTGTATGTGTGTGTGCGTGCGTGCGTACTCATTTATATAAACATACATATATATATAAACACACACACATATATGTAAACACGCGTACACACATACACACACAGACAAATGTGTGTATGTATAGTTATTTATGTGTCTGTATTTGAGAGTATATATGTATATACATATATTTATATAAGTACATGCACACATCCAAATATGGATATATGTTTACACACACCCCCCCCCTATTTAGTTCTCCAGTCGTCTATGATAATACCAATAAATTTCAAAGCCTGAACGTTAAGCTGATGGAGAAAATGTTAAAAATCTGTTATTACATAATCCCTTTTGCACAGGATTTTAAAGCTATAAAAATGCTTGATAACTCTCATTTAT
This sequence comes from Octopus sinensis, assembly GCF_006345805.1. Taxonomy (NCBI): domain Eukaryota; kingdom Metazoa; phylum Mollusca; class Cephalopoda; order Octopoda; family Octopodidae; genus Octopus; species Octopus sinensis. Next base: position 89,730,121 of record NC_043006.1, on the reverse strand, counting down.
CACTGCATTTTATTTGTATTTTGTTGTTGTGTCTTGTTTTGTTTTTTCTATTCTATTTATTTTTATTTGTTTTATATAAGTGTCTATTAATGGAAGAAGTCAGTTCTTTTGAAGTGGAGAGCATTACAGGGCATAAAAGCAGTTAACTACTTAGAACACTAGAGAAATGTTTGCTTTAAAAGAGGATGAAAAATATCTGGGTTTTTGTTTGTTTTATTCATTGAAATAAAAATAACATCTGACTTAGTGTTGTACTCAATAAAATGCATGAATAGTTATATCAGTTCTCAAAATTATAACTTAAATATCTTCTCTTGAATAGTTTTTTACTAACTGTTTTATTTTTCGCTCTCTGCTCAGCTTGCTCTGGACATGTAAGCAAATAAGATATTTGCATATTGCTATTAAGAAGGTGATTTACAACAAATTGATGTTTCTAGCCATTTCTAAAATGTTCTGGTGATATTTGGTTTTAGATGATTGTGTAAGGTTTCACTGTTAACAGAGTTAGGAACAGCAACAACAAAGGCTTTGCCACAAAACCTGTTTAAAGACAGCAGCTAAGCCACCCTCGAAATGAAAAAGTGATGTGTAGGACAATGTAATCCCGAATAAGACAGTAAACTGACATGGTCATTGGAGGTCTGGTCACAATATATATGTTTGTTGTGATCCCCTGTGGTCTGAATTCACTTCTCACTAAGGTCATCTTTGCTTTTAATCCTTTGTCTAATTGATTTTCTTCAGTCTTCCTCTCTCATCATTAGATGTGTTTTGTTGATGCTGCATGAAATGCCTTTACTCGAGTTGTTTAACATTGTGGCTATGGTGGAAACATACGTCACAGGACATAAATATTTTCCTTGCAAGTACAATCAATACACACACACACATATATACCTCTCTGTGTGTACACATATGTTGATTACATAAATACACACATACAGGGTTGGTTATGTGTGTGTATGCATGTATGTATATATATATAAGAAAAATAAAAACGGAAAATACGCACACTTACATGGTTATAGTATAATTTTTAATGTATCGACCGGTTTCGCAATCGCTATTCATGATACAATGTTTAATTTATATGAAAATATTTTTTTTCTTAAGAAGAAAATGGGTCCATGTTGTTTATAATGAGATTCACAAGTGAATGATTTTACAAGTTGACAAGTAAAGGAAGGTAATTGTTTATTGTTGTGTGTAGGGGAGATAACTGTTTAGGTTTGGGTGGGGAAAAAATATGAGTACAGAAAGGAGACAGGTTTTAAAAAAAGGGGGCCTTGTTTAGTAGGGGATTTATGTACAGTGATGTAATATGTAAAAATATAAAAATTGGTTATGTGTGCTTATTCAGACGCGTTTTGTATTTTTCAATGAAAAATATTTCTTTATTTAAGCGTTCTAGTTGAGAGATTGTGTCTTTGCACTGGTAGAAAGGGAAGACTGTGAATCTCATTATAAACAACATGGACCCATTTTCTTCTTAAGAAAAAATATATTTTCATATAAATTAAACATTGTATCATGAATAGCGATTGTGAAACCGGTCGATACATTAAAAATTATACTATAACCATGTAAGTGTGCGTAATTTCTGTTTTTAATTTTCTTATATACATTACAATCCACAACGTGGGGACAACCAAAATTCCTCTTTTCTGTTACTACTACTATATATATAATAATATTAGGGAGTATATCCAAACTTACAGGGAAAATTATCTCTAATTTAATTTAAATTTATATATATATATATATATATATAATCGACTGTGCATACTCAGTGTATGTTTTGCTTCTGTGCTGGATGCTGTGGTTTAGAATGGTCGGAATGACTCCCTCAAAGTATTGTTTGTCAAAACACCTGAAAGTCTTAGACAAGTGAAACAACTCACCCCTAATCCCATTTAGGAGTGATAGATACTGATATTTTGCCAATTGTGTGGCTTGTCAACCTCACACCTGAATTCAACAGGCTGCAAACTAAATCATCAGTCTGTGACTCTGTTTACCATTCATGTAAAAACCATTTGTTGATATTCCACAGAAATGCATAAAAATAAATTCAATTAATGCTTGTCTGTCATTGAAGCTGAGGGTTTGTTTTGTGGCTTCAATTTCAGTCCCCAACAATGTTCATCTGATCCCATCATCATTTAAGGCCCACTTACCAATGCTTGCATGTTCAGGCAGATTTTCCACGACCGGCTGCCCTTCCTGTCACTAGCTCTCACCTGTTTCAAAGTAGGGTCCTACTTTTCCCTTGCACAGAAATGCTTATCAGAGAAGACTGGAAGTGAACGACCTTAATAGTATGAGGATAATGCTCATTTACAACTGTTTCATAATGTCTGGAGAAAGGTACACACACACACACCTACCTACATGCATGCATACACACACACATACATACATGCAAGGAAGCAAGCATATGATGGGCTTCTTTTAGTTTCCATTTATTGAATCTATCCACAAGGCTTTGATCAGCCCGGGGCTGCAGTAGAAGATACTTGCCTAAGGTGCCTTGCTGTGGGAGTGAACCGAAGGCCATAGGGTTGGGAAGCAACCTTCTTAATTAATCACAGTTATACCATTAATAACTGATGCAACGCTTGGTTTTGTGAGTAAATACTGAAGTGAGAGTCTGGATAAGCTAAGGTTTTCAGTGAAGGAAATTAATGAGCTAATTTGCATATTACAAATTCAATCTGTAAGTGGAACAGTAAAAATGTGCAAGACTTTTCTTAAGTTCAAAATATGACATTGTTTCTGTTATCGACATTCCAACGATGAAGCTTTGTATCTTTGTTAGAACCCAGCACCTTTCTCAGAGAAAAGATTTCAAATTATTAGAAAACGAAGAGAACACACACACACATATAATGGTTTCTGTTTTGTATTAAATGTTAGAATACAAATAGTTATAAGCAAATAGGTTGAGTAATAATATGAAATAAATGCATTGGCATACAACCAAAAATGCATGTACACTCACACACAATGAACCAATGAGAAGTCTCTGTGTGTTGCTAACCCTACTGTATGTGTGTGTGTGGGAGGTGAGAGAGAGTGGTAGGGGTCAGTTGGTAAGAGGTTGAAATGCTGGACCACTGGCAAACAACACAAGGCATAAATTCAAATCTTAACACTGATCGTACTTCTCAACAAGACACAAAGCAACATAACAATATACATCAGAATCCTTCACTATCACTGGATGAGCCAATTGTAAGCATTTGGATGGTGTATATTAACCAACAAATGAAAATCCTACATGAAATTGCATTTATATATTGCATGTAGCCCTTTATTCTCCTGTAATTCTCTCATAGCAAGTGAAGCATTTCGAGTACCTTACCTCTCTATGAATCTAAACTAAAATTTTTTCTCTACATTTCTTTTGTTGTCTTTAAAACATCTCCCTCTTATGATATTGTGTTGTTTTCCCACCAGATTCTCCTTCCAGATTCATCATCTTATTTTCGCAGAACTATTACAATGGTGTAAACATATTAGTTATTTGAGGGCTGCACTTTGAATGGAAACTCTTTGAGGCTTTAGTATCCATTCTGCTATTGAAAACACCTTCTGCCATTTCTCTTTATTACTTACTTCTCTTCTGATCCTGATCCATGCAGCCAGTGTGCATATATATATATATATATATATATATATATATATATATATATAGAGAGAGAGAGAGAGAGAGAGAGAGAGAGATGTAAATATATACATGTGTTTGTGTGTGTATGTAAACAAAGGAATATATATATAAAAATATACCTATGTATTGCACATCTTAGTTAATGATTATACATAGCAGTTCTTCACACTTTCTGTAAATTTTGGTTCCCTTCACCTCATATATTATCTTAATGAATTGAGAGTTTTTTTTTTGTTTTTTTTTTTTGTTTTCTTGCTAAACACATTCAGAAGATTCACTTTGCCTCTTTTTGCCTTGTGTTGCATCAACCTCTAATATCACCATTTATTACATTCCAACATTTCATGCAATCTTTTCTTTATCCAACACTCTTTAAAATATTCTTCATTCTGGATTTAGAAGGAGGTTTACATCTGAATATGTGCAAGAACCATAGAATGGTCATAAGCACTTGTTGAGCAAGGACTGCAACATGGGTTCAATTCCTAGTTGAATTATTACTTTTCATGTACACTTCACACCTCTTGTTTCCAGCTTTGGTAAATATCTTGTAGAGGAATTGGTGCCATGTAACTGACTTGCCTTCATAACATTCTTCAGGAAGACAATATCTTTAGCAGTAATTCAATAAAATATTAAGATTTATTGAAGTTTTAAGTTCCTAATTCTGAACATAAAATTTACCAAACATTTGCTGGAATTTAGTTGTTCCCAAATAAATTAATGTTTTGATTATGGATTGGCAGCCCGTCCTTCAGCTGCCAACTTTTGGTTTCTCTGCTCTCTCTACATTCACTATGCATAAAGCACCCCCACCTCCACCTATTCTATGTTGGTGCCTTGTCAGAACCCCCACCACCCAACCTCACTTCCTGCAGCATTCCCTCTGCAGATGATTGATGAGCAAGACTACTTCTGTAGAACTGGTGCTTTGAAGAATGCACTCAATATGCACTCTAAAGTGGTTGATAAAAGATGATCAGAAAAAGCATGGGACTGCGATGTCCATTTTTTTCTTCAAAGACTATTCAATCTTACCAGAACTGGTGCCATAGCAAAAGACATCCAATACATTCTGTAAAGTGGTTTGGTGACAGGAAGAGCATGTAGCCATAGAAACCAAGCCAAATGACTTGCACAAGCACCAGTCTATGAGAATGGTAACTGTAAATATGAAATTATTTGGAATGTGATAACCCCTCCAAGTCATACCAGTATGGAAAGCAGATGTTAAATGATTGTGAGGATGATGATGAGAATGACAACACGGTGGCAGTGATGGCAGCGGCAGCAGAGATAGAGTTTAAGACAAAATGTCTTGCAATATTTTGTTCTTGTCAATTCCTTTCTGAGTTCAAACACCACTAAGATCAATTTTGTCTTTCATCCTTCTGGGCTAGATATAAAACACACTACCAGTAATGTGCTAGGGTTGATCTCATTATGGTCTTGTGTGCTGATGTTATAAATCAATCAGATAAATGTTTAAGGAGATGAATAAGTAATGATGATATGTGAACCTTATAAAATCTATTTCCATCCCTTTCCATTTCTGACTCAAGATGATCAATAATGTCAATGCCGTGAGCTCCTATTTGGAGTTTTAGCTACAATCACAAGGAAGTCTTCATTACCATTGATATTACTTTTAGCTCTGTTATTGTCTATGTTGTTTATTCTCTTTTATAGTTGTTAGTGTCATTTTAAAAATTAAAAATATTGATTGGTTTTTGTCAGGAATGTGCATTTGGGTTCAATTATAATTTTTTTCTGTCATTTTCATTTCTCGTTTTTTTTTTTTATTTGAAATTTAAAATTAATAAAACTGATTAATTTCTTTTTTAGTTTTGTTTTTAACAAACTAAAATCGGTGTGGTGTGGGATGACGTCAGCAGCTGGGGAGCTGACCGGAACTTGGGCTTACCGGAAGGGGCAGGAGTGACGCGCGTGCAGGCAGGGCAGGATTCGGCCTTTTCGATCGAGGTCGCTGAGGGAGTAAGACGCGTGAGCACGTTGTTAAGGTAGGGGAGAAGCAGCTGCCATTTCTAGTGTTCGGGTCGGGATGTGTCGAAGGATCCATTACCACTGAAAGGTCTCCGTCTGAGACCTTTATTTCGAATCTCTCGCATACACCACTTGTGGAAAACATCTGAAATTGAAATTTGTAAATTAAATTAAATTAAATTAAAATTTATATCAATTTCATTTTAAATTTGTTTTATTTTTAGTGAATTTTAATTCAAGTTTGAATTTCAATTCTAGATTACAAAGGAGAAAAAATCTGAATTTTGTATTCAATCTATGAAAATATCTCAGTTTTATTGATACAAAATTTCAAATCATAAAAAGAAAAAAAAACATACAAAACAAATGGTACACTGAAAATAAGAAAAGAAAATGTTTTTTATTTTTTCACAAAATGTCCTTATTTGACCAGTTTGCTTCAGTGTTTTACATCTGATTTTCGATACTGGTATGGGTTTGATGGGTATTTATTTGAAGCACCCAGATGCCCAACACTTACCTGCTTTTCAAGGGACTTCCACAGCAGTACAAGGTGTATTCTACACAGTTAATATAAATATGACATCACTGCTTTTTGGTTTGACAATCTCAGGTGAAGAAACTGTAATGGTAGCTTTCATACACACAAGTATATATTTTTTCTTGTACTTGATTTAGTCATTGGGCTACAGCCATGCCGGAGCACCACACTGAAAGCTTTCATGGAACAAACCAATCCTAACACTTAATTTTAAGTCTGTCAGTCTCTTTTACTGAACTGCTAAGCTATGGGGGACATAAACAAACATCAAAAGTGCAATGACACACACGTTCACACATGTACATGGGCTTCCACACAGTTTCCACTCATAAAATTTACTCACAACACACTGGTCAACTTTGGGCAGCAGTAGAAGACACTTGCCCAAGGTACTGCACAGTGGAACTGAAGCCCAAACTATGTTGTCACAAAGGCAGCTTCTTAACCATACAGCCATGCCTGTACACATGTGTATATATTAAAAACTGAGACAACAACTTTGACTGTTATTTCTCTATTCTTTTGCTTAGAAGTTCAACAGTTTTCCTTGATTGATTAACAATGCTTTTTTTTTTCTCTTTTATAAGACTTTCCAGTAAACCAACAACTCTGCTTACTCAAAGGTTGGAACATTTACTCAAGCGGGGCTGCTTAGAATACTTCTCAATGTCATTAATTTCACAAACTGTAGCACACTAGCAGAAATGGTACCATGCCAGACTTAACAGTATTTTTTCCAGCTCATTCTGTTCAAGTTGAAATGCCATCAAGGTTAACTGCCCTTCATCCTTTTGAACTTGACAAAATACCATTTGCACCCTAGGATTAATGTAATTGACTCCCCCTCCCCTTAAAGTTACTTGCCTCGTGTCAAGATTAGAAATAAATAATAGTTTCATAAAATTGAAGTCTATAGATCAATATTTAAATTTATGTGGTATATGTCTTATTGTTGTGTAGTCTTAGGACAGCCCCAATCAAGCAGACCTTAGTCTATCTTGGACTAAATTATTCTTTATGTCCTTTTTTTGTGATTTGAAATAGATTTGGCCACCATTGTTGTTGTTGTTATTATTATTATTATTATTTAAGGTGTTGCACAGTATCCAAGATCCAATATCATGACGTTGTTGATTGAAGATATTGTGTCTACCAGGGGTTTGTACTGTCTGTCAAGTCATAACAAGGACCTCAGACTAAACAGTACTTTACACAATATGAGTGCAGTTCCAAGTAATGCTGACTTTTGCAATACACCTAGATTGTAGGGTATTTCTAAAGTTTTCAGATGTTTTTTCAGATTGGGTGGTATTGAACCCAATGCTCTGATGACAATAGAGACAACCTTTATGTTTGACTCTCATGGCTGCCACATCTTAGCAATCTCAATTCTCAGGCCTCCATATTTATCAACCTTTCCTCTTTCTCTTATGATGATATGTTGATCTCCTGGCACTGCCACATCAATTATTAGGTACTCTTGTTTGTCCCTCCTAAAGATTTCTCTATCTGAACTTCAGTGCTCTAACACCTTGTCTGTCTGGAAGTCAAAGTGCCTTCCCATTTTCATCTATTATCTTTTTGTGGTATATGCTGGTACCAAGCACCCATTACCTTGTATCCATACTTCTGGCATCGTAGCTAGTGAACATTTTGTGCTATCTTGTCATGTCTGCACTTGTACTCTTTCTGTGCAAGACTTTCACAAGCTTTAACAATGTGAGTCACACTTTCGACCCTCTTCCCACACATTCTGCAGAGGTCCATTGCACTTGTGTGCTATATATCTCTTTTTCACTGAGTTGGTATTCAGTGCCTGATCCTGGGCAGCAATGATTATGCTTTCAGTCTTCATTTTTACGTCACCCTTGCCGAGCCACCTCCATGATGCTTCCTGGTCTTTTAATTTGTTGGTTGCATGGTGGAACTAACCATGTAATTCCATGCAGAGTAGAGTTTCTTCTCTCTTGTCGGCTATTCATGACTAGAATTCATGAGCACTCTCAAGTCCATTTTTGGTAAATCCTTCTGCATTAGATCTTGTTTGCTGTTTACCAAATATTCTGCCATGCTTCTTCTTTCACTGTTGATGCACTCTTGTATGCTAATCAGCCCACGCCCACCTTTACCCCTCTTCATGTAGAGCCTGTGTACATTCGCCTTAGGGTGGAGGGTACCATACATTGCCATTGTCTTTTGGGTAGTGCGACTGAGTTGGTCAATCTCCACTTGTGTCCATTTCAGGATGGGAGCATTATAGTGGACTACAGTTGATGGCAGTCACGAGGTTCTTGGAGTTGAGTTTTGATTTCAAGAGAAGTTTGAGGTGCTTGAAATATGCAGTGATGGTCTTGTCTTTCGTTTCTCTATGCAAGATATTGTCCAGCTCAAGGATCCCAAGGTTCTTGTACCCATCATCATCCGGGTCTTCCATTCTCTCTCCATTTGGCAATTCTATGCCCCTACAATTTACTGTTATTATTATTATTATTATTATTATTATTATTATTAAGATGGCAAGCTGGCAGAATTGTTAGCACACCAGGCTAAAATGCTTAGTGGCATTTTGTCCATCTTTACATCCTGAGTTCTAATTCTGCTGAGGTCGACTTTGCCTTTCATCCGTTCAAGGTTGATAAAATAAGTAATAAACTCATCCTCTTCCCTAAAGGCTTCAGCCCTTGTGGCAAAATTTGAAAGCATTATTATAATTATTCTTGAAACAAAGCTCAGGTTTGGACTTATTCCTGGTTCTATTTATGTGGGCAGTGGGTTGCTACCTGTAACCTTAGGTATCCACTCATTTCTAGAAGTCTTATAAGTGCTTAGAACCTTCTTGATAATCCTTGCTGTCCCTAAGAGACAAACTTTCTGGAGGAGCTCTACCGAACATTCTATTTCAGTCTCCTTCAGCCATTTCTCTACATCTTGGCTTACTGTTCCCATGCTCCATCATCATTATTATTATTATTTAACAGCATCATACAGTAGTTTAGCTTTTTACAAATAATGGAGTATATCTGCTTTTTACAAATAGGTACCCCACCAAGGTACTTATTCACCACTTGACTGTACCAATGTGAGTTAAATGGCATGGTTATTTTGTTTAGGATAATAGAATGATAAAATCAGAAGCACTGAAGTCTCTTCTGTGTTTCTTTGTTTTGTATTGTCTTACAATTCTATTAAAAATGAAAAAGAAAACAGTAACACAGAAACCATTTTGATTGTTCCTCCATTCAAATTCTAAACAAATTTTTACATCACACTGAGAAACAAACCATTAAAAAAACAAACAAAAAACATAACATATGTCATTATATCTTCAAAGAACTTCAATAACGACTCATTTTAGAAATGAAACATAACTTCTTTATATTTAAACACTGCTGGAGGTTTTTGTATTTTTTTTTATTTCTTGTTTTTTTTTTATATATTTTTTAATGCAATCTGAAATTCAGAAAATTGTAAAGATCTTGGGTACTATATAATATTTATTTCCTACTATTGATTAAAATCTTTCAGTCATCATTTCATTCTGTTAAATGTTTGTCAAACTCCCACTGACATATGCCAGCACCTCATGTTATTCATCCTTGTAAGAGAGGCGTTGCTGTTTATTGTTACAAATTATTTAGGAGTAGTAGTTATGGTTTCCACAATGGCATACAAATGAAAGAGAGAGAAAGGGGCAAGAGAGGGGGAGGAGTTCTATCCAGTGATCAGCCAATTCCTCTAAGAATTAAGCTGAGTCTGTGAGACATTTTGACTTGGCTGTTTCAATGCTCACTTATTTGACATCAGACATCTTGATGCTTCCCTTATTTTAATGTTTTTCTCACTTTCCCTTCCTCTCTCTCTCTCTCTTATCTTTCTCTCCCCTCTTCTGTCTGTCTCTGTCCTCTTTCTCTATTTGTGTGAGCATATTGTTCTATGCCTATAAGGAGAGGGAAAGTGTTTATGTTGTGTTCAATTAATAAATTGCAATGTCTCTCTCTCTCTCTCTCTCTCTCTCTCCTCTTCACCTCTCTCATTCACTCTACCTGTATGTATATATACTTCTATGCACATAGACACACACACGTGTGTGTGTATTGCCACCAAAACAGTTCGAATATCTGGTCTGTCATGTTGAACCATCAGCATCCAAGCAGTTTATTCTGTTAATTTGATACATTTCCAGTTTTTAAACTGACAGCTAGAGAAATACACACACACACACATATGCATATATGTATGTATATACATACACATGACAGACACCCATGCAGCTTCTGTCTACCAAATCTACTCACAAGGCATTGCTAAGCCGATGAGATTGCTGTTGAAAACATTTGTTCAAGGTGTTACGCAGCAGTATTGATCCTTTAAACACATCATTGCAAAGCAAGCTTCTTAATGTAAGAATACATCGAAAAATGTAGTCCGAGATAGACAACATTTAAAAATAAGCATGGCAGGAACATCTTTAAACAATGGCTTGTTTGATCAATGCTAACCTTTCTTCATTTCTTCATTTCTGACTAAATATTCCATTTGAATCTCATAAGTCAGTAATATTTAAGCAATTTTCCTCTTTCATGTTTCTCTTTTCAAAATAATGTACAATCTGTTTCGATTCCATGGAAAATCAATCTATTTTCAATTCTATGACTTTATGGTTTAGTAAGTTACTATGGCGTGGAATGAAACCCTAAATAAGAAATAAATATTTTCAGCTTGAAATCAGCCAAAAAGTATGTTTATATGTAGAGACTGAATACGATAAGACAAAGAAGATACTGATTGAGGCATATTTCACAAAAGAGAAGCCTGAAAATTGAAATTAATAGTCAGACCTGTTCTAGCTTTTACTCATTTCATATATATATATATATATATACTCTCTTACTCTCTTTACTCTTTTACTTGTTTCAGTCATTTGATTGTGGCCATGCTGGAGCACTGCCTTTATTCGAGCAAATCGACCTTAGGACTTATTCTTTATGAGCCTAGTCTTAGTCTCTTTTGCCAAACCGCTAAGTTACAGGGGACATAAACACACCAGCATCAGTTGTCAAGCAATGTTGGGGGGGACAAACACAGACACACAAACACACACACATATATATATACACATATACATATATACAATGGGCTTCTTTTCAGTTTCTGTCTACCAAATCCACTCACAAGGCTTTGGTCGACCCGAAGCTATAGTAGAAGACACTTGCCCAAGGTGCCATGCAGTGGGACTGAACCCAAAACCATGTGATTGGTAAGCAAGCTACTTAAGGGGGTCTTAATCAATTGAATTAACTGATTTCTTTCTGGTAGTTCAATATTGACCAGTTTCTTTTGGAAGCCTCAAACCAATTCCCTTTTGTATCCTAGAAACAAGTTCATTTCAGCATCTGATAGAATCATCATTTAACATCCACTCTTCTATGCTTTCACTAGTCTCAGATAGAATTTATTGAGGTATATTTTCTGTGTCCAGATGCCCTTCGTCTCACTAACCCTTACCTGTTTCCAAGCAAAAATTCCCCCATGGCTAAACATATTTTCATAGAATATTGGTAATGAATGATACTGCTTATATGCTTGTGGGTTTCACTTGCAACTATGAGAGGATGTCACAACAGTGAGATACAAATAAATACACTCACACACCCATTACACACATGCACACAATAGACTTTTTTTAGCTTCCATCTACCAAATCCACTCACAAGGCTTTGGGCAGCCTAGGGTTATAGTAGAAAGCACTTGCCCTTGCCCAAAGTTCCACACAGTGAGATTGAATTTGAAGTAACCTTATTAACTGCACAGCCACACCATTGCAACTTGAGTTCAAATTTCATCAAATTGAACTTCATTTTTCATCCTTTGAGGATTGATTTAAACATCCCAATGCAGGGATGTAGATTGGTTGTAGAATTATTGCAGCAGATGCCTTGTGGAATTTCTTCTGACGTTTTGTATTCTGGATTGAAATCCAGCCTTGACCTACTTGGTGGCAGGGTTGGGGGGAGAGAGACTTTGCTTCCGCATAGATCCCTCAGCTCCAAGAATCATAATATCCCAAGTTGGTGCTAAATACAGTTGAAGAATATGTCACAGTGAACAGAGACCAAAAGCCAAATGGCAGAGTTTTCCACAGGTTGGATTCTTTTCCTAAACTTTTTTAGCATACATAAATAGCTAGATTACTAAATCTCATGATCATAGGATCTTTCAATATCTCCTGACATCATCAGATGTTTAAATACTAAACTGGCTTTTCTTAGACTATTATACTTCTTAATGTTCTTTTTGTATGCACTCATGTATTATAGATATTATTTCAGCTTGCTTTCAATTTAACTGGTTTTGGGTTACCTTGATAACATTGTGTTAGCATAAATTTTCAGAGATATTGCTTTGTCTGGTATTTTGTACCCCTTTCCTACACTTAAATAAGCTGATGCACGAGAAACAATCATCAATGAAGTATGGTGTAATCATCAAATAAAGATCTGATTTTCATGTTGTTTTATAGATGTTTTCGATCTAGTTTGGATTCGTTGCAATCAAAGTCGAATTTTTCAATTGGTGCTCAAGCCTTGAAAAAAAGAGAGAGAGTTAAACTACATCAGCCGCAAGGGAATACATGTCTATCTTATCTAACTCGTCCAGTAGAGATGACCAATTGATATCTGAAAAGTTCGATGAAATAACTCATGAACACTGCGATAGCTTCTGCCAAAAGATGTTCTGTTATGTCGACCGGTCTCAACAAGGGGAGATAATAGAAAAAGAATCATTCATTTATTATCTCCCCTTGCTATCGCAGTGTTCATGAGTTATTTCATCGAACTTTTCAGATATCAATTGGTCAGCTCTACTGGACGAGTTAGATAAGATAGACATGTATTCCCTTGCGGCTGATGTAGTTTAACTCTCTCTCTTTTTTTCAAGGCTTGAGCACCAATTGAAAAATTCAACTTTGATTGCAACGAATCCAAACTAGATCGAAAACATCTATATATAATATATATATATAATATATATATATATATATATATATCCTTTAAGTTCATTTGTATTCTTTTGTCTTATTTATTCTTTTATTTGTTTTCGTCATTTGACTGCAGCCATGCGGGAGCACACCCTTTAGTCAAACAAATCGATCCTCCCTGGACTTATTCTTTGTAAGGTTAGAACTTATTCTATTGGTCTCTTTTGTCAAACCGCTAAGTTATGGGGATGTAAACACACTAACATCAGTTGTCAAGAGATGGTGGGGGAACAAACACAGACACACAAACACACATATATATATATACAACAGGCTTCTTTCAGTCTCCATCTACCAAATCCACTCACAAGGCTTTAATAGAAGACACTTGCCCAAGGTGCCACACAGTGGGATCAAACCCAGAACCATGTGATTGGTAAGCAAGCTACTTACCACACAGCCACTTCTGTGCCATTTATGGAAAATGTTTTGAGTATGCACATAAAAGCTGTTATTCTATTATGCCGGCTGCAACCTAATGATGCCAAATGGCAATACCAGTTTTTTTGGATCGCACTGAACTTGTCTGATATAATGTAGGATAACTATGGTAATAATAATAATCCTTGAGTGGAATTTATAAATATTTTAATGCATCGCTACATGCATTTCCACAAATCACATGTTTCTCAAGATCATAGTCCAGGAATGATTACAGTACAATCCATAGAATTCATGGACATCAGATAAATTATGTTCATGCATTCATTTTTTTCAGGTGATATAGCATTAATGGATGTTTAACTGAGGCTCTGTGCAACTTGTGTCTGATCATTACATCCAGAGAAGACATAATTAATCGGCACTCTGAAGTCATTGTATCATGTAAACATAAAAACAAGGCACCATTCCTAGAATTAAAAAAAAAAAATTTTGAAATAGAAGCACACTAACCACCTTTAACCCTTTTGTTACCAACCCAGCTGAAACCAGCTCTGGCTCTGAGTACAAATGTCCTGTTATCATAAGTTTTCAATTAAAATCTTCCACCAAACCTTAGTCACAATCCATGTTCCTAACACTAGCTTAATGATAACGATGCTATTTTACTAATTTGTTTGTTATATTTAGAGCTTCTCAAAATAAATACAATAACGAAAGGGTTAACATATAATTGAACAAATTAAGAACACAGATCATTTGACAAAATAACCGCTATTTTCATATGCTACATGCTAAACCACCAGAAGGAATTCTATTGGTCTCTTTCATCAAACCGCTAAGTTATGGGGACGTAAACACACTAACATCAGTTGTCAAGTGATGGTGGAGGCACAAACACAGACACAAATACAGTTGCAGCCAAAATGTTCAGAACGGCATTGTTTTCGTCAGAAAAGTAAGTATAAGTTTTTATCAAAGTTGTTTTATATTCTATAATTTTCACAGACAATAAATACAATATTAATTGTTATTGTCTGAGATTTTGGTGTAATTTGAGAGGATAATACAAAAGTTATGGATGATTTAGTGATTTACTGCAAAACCCATGGTGGCCAAAAGGATCAGAACGGTTGAAAAAATAACAAAATAATCAAAAATGACAGAGAATACTGGAATTATTTAATATTTAGTGTGAAGCCCATTAGCTTCAATCACACTCTGACATCTTCGACTGCATGAGGAAATTAAATTTTCAATTTCTTGCTGGGTGATCTTATTCCATTCTTCCTGAAGGGCATTCCATAATTGCTCAGTTGTTTTAGGATTTCTGGCTTTCGAACGTTCTCCTAGAATATTCCATACATTTTCAATAGGATTGAGATCTGGGCTTTGAGCAGGCTAATCCATAACAATAACCTTTTCATCCTTGAGGAAGTTCATGACCACCTTAGCCTTGTGACATGGGGCATTGTCCTGCATGAATATGGGTTGTCGCTTAGTTGAATTTCTCAGCACATGCAAGACATGATCTTTTACAAGTTGTTTATAAACTCCTGCATTTACCTTTCCATGTAATCGCACCAAAGGGTCCACACCATCTCCAGATATCATTCCCCAAACCATGACACTTCCTCCACCGAATTTAACACTAGTCTTAAGGCATTTAGGCGACAAATTTTCACCTACTTTTCTACAAACGTACCTTTTCCCATCTGAGCCAAATAACATAAACTTAGATTCATCACTGAAATGCACCGTTTGCCATTTTTCTTGAAACCACAACACATGCTCGGTTGCAAAGGTAAGACGACACTTTTTATTCTTGGAGCTGATCAGTGGCTTCACTGCAGGTGCTCTTGCTTGTAGGTCATGTTCAACTAAACGACGAGACACAGTTTTTCAAGATAAAGTTTTCTTCAATACAATGCTTATTTTCTGAGAAACAGCAGCAGCAGTTTTAAATCTGTCCTTTTTAACCAACTTTACTATAGCACGATCTTCTCTCTTGGTCGTTTTTCTTGGCCTACCTGCAAACTTTCTTGCTTCACATGAACCACAATCATCGTAGACCTTAAGAATACCGTGTACAACACTTTTTGACTTGTTAACAATCTTTGCAAAAGATCCAATACTTAAATTATCCTTCCTTTGAAGCTTAATAATCTGCTGACGAATTGGTTACGGAGTAAGTGGCATTATATTAACAAAGTACAAAGTGCAAATATTCTTACTAATGTTTAGTAAACGAACTGTCACATAAACAAATTCAAAACATTAGAGTTCGCCGGTTAAATATACTAAAACACGGAGTAAAAGCAACTGTTCTGATCATTTTGGCTGCCATGGGTTTTGCAGTAAATCACTAAATCATCCATAACTTTTGTATTATCCTCTCAAATTACACCAAAATCTCAGGCAATAACAAATAGTATCGTATTTATTGTCTGTGAAAATTATAGAATATAAAACAACTTTGATAAAAAATTATATCTACTTTTCTGACGAAAGCAATGCCGTTCTGAACATTTTGGCCGCCACTGTATATATATACAACAGGCTTCTTTCAGTTTCCATCTACCATATCCACTCACAAAGCTTTGGTCAGCCCAAGGCTATAGTAGAAGACACTTGCCCAAGGCACCTCACAGTGGGACTGAACCCAGAACCATGTGGTTGGTAAGCAAGCTACTTACCACACTTTCAAGAAAGTATCATTTGTCAACTCTGACAATGAACTCCAACAACTGGATGGCTGTACTTGCTGATCCGACTCCTTTGTATTCATTGAGGTGGGAATCTGCTGTGATTAAGATCAAACAAAAGAACCATACTCTACTCATCCTGACATCTGCAGACTCAAATAGCAAAATAAGTGCAACATCACCACACACACCTCCACCACCAAATAACTATCATTCTTTCATTTCTTTCTGTCACCTTCCACTCCTCCCCACCAAATACACACAGAAATGCCTACATACCCCCAATCAACATTTTTTCATTGGTCAGAATTGGTAAACAACCCTCACTTAAACATCCATCAATGTTATATCACCTGAAGAAATGATTCCATGAAGTTTATCTCTCTGATACTGATGGATACCAAAGACTGCACTGGAATCATCCCAGGAATACGGACTGTGATCTTAAGAAACATGATTTGTGGAAACGCACATATTGATGCATTAAAATATTCATAAATTCCATCCAAGGATTATTATGGCTATTACTCTGTGCGTGTGTGTATGTGTGTGTGCATATCCATCTATCTGTCTGTCTGTCTAAAATAACCATTACTTGCAAGTATGACTTGCTATCATGTAGCATGCTTTCTCAAATTGCTTTAAATGTGCAAGTAGTCATGAGCAGAGACAGACATCTTCTCAGCCCTTCTCTCCTTCATTCAAAATCTTGATTGTGGTAGCTGAAGGAGTGAGAGAAAGGGCAAGGGCTGCACCAGCCCTTTGTTGGTGCTTTTTCTTAATCAACCCAGAATGAATGAAAAACCAGTCAAACCTCACAATACAGAACCAGCACAAAAATTGTAACAGATTTTATCTGAATTTGATCTCAAGGACTTCAACCAGTTTTTCTTCTTACCTTTTACTTGATTCAGTCATTAGACTACAGCCATGCTGGAGCACTGCCTGGAAAGAGTTTAACTAAACAAACTGAGCCCTGAACTTAAGGTTTTTTTGTTTTTTTCAACACTGGTAATTATTCTTCTGGTCTCTTTTGCCAAAACTGCTAAGTTACAGGGCCATAAGCAAATCAACGCTGTTTGTGTTGAGTGGTGGTGGTGGTGGTGGTGGTGGTGGTGGTGGTGGTGGGTAACAAACACACACACACACATATATATGTGAGGCTTCCATGCAGTTCCCATCTACCAAATCCTCCTAAGGAATTGGTTGGGCCAGGGCTATATACAAGCCACTTGCCCAAAGTGCTGCACAATGGGACTGAACTCAAAACCGTGTGATTGCAAAACAAACAGTTTGACCACACAGCCATGTTTGCACCCACTGTCTTTTTGATCATCTTTCATTTGTTTTATTTTTATTTTTTTATATGTAAAATATTAAAAACATTGGTTATCTTGTATTGAATGCTTCAGAGGTCCAGGTTTTGGTCTCACTGCTTAGCATCTTGGATACATGTCAGTCTCTACAACTTCAGGTCAAAACTTACCTTGTGAGTGAAACTGGGTTGACAAGAACTTTACAAAAACCTGTTGGATAAATGATAATTCAAAAGGACAATCGTGTTACACACACTAAGAATTATATTAAGGATTAGACATGTCTGTAGAATGCTCAGCTAATTGCTCATTTATTTAATGAACAGATAAATCAATTGATCAAAGAATTGAATTTTCATTGTTGAAACCAATAGAGAACCAACCTTCCATAAAAATATATAAACGAGGTGCCCAAAAATACACTACTGCTGCTGCTGTTGCTGCTGCTGCTACTACTACTACTACTACTACAACAGTGACTTTACAAATAATATAGAATCCATCGACTGTATGTATATCACCTCTTATATTTTTTCTGACTATAACAGTAAAATTGGGAATGCATCATTCAAAAGAACTTGCAGGACAAAATCTCACAGAAATTAGTTAATAGTCAAATATTTCAATGCTCTCTGTTCAACCTGAATTTCTACAAAGCTCAATGGAATTCTATGAAGACAGAGATCTGCAAATTGAACTGACTCCAAATTCTCTCTATGGTCAGATAATGACAGAAAACTGAAGAAATTTAAGAAATTTATGCCAACAATTCCAGTATTATGCATTAAGTGTCACCCAGAGATGCAGACCAGAGTTCATAAAAATATTATCTTCTGGGACAGAAAATGTTCTTGAAATAAAGAACAAAGGTTTCAAATCGATTAAATGAACAAATAAATTATCTACAGGGAATAATAATAATGATAATGATGATGATAATAATAATAATAATAATAATAAATGAACAAATTAAGAATACCTTTCATGGAGTTTGGAAATAAAATGCTGCCATGAAGAAGAAAAAGCTGTAAAGAATATCAAGGAATGTAAAAACTTTAGCACAAGAAAGAAGGTTGCAATAGTATTAATGTTATTACTCCAGTACTATTAAAAAGAAGGATATAATGTATAGGAATGAGTACATTTTGTGACACAGTATTCTTTTCAAAGAGAATACTCAGAGTGTGGGAAAATGTATAAATTTCTATTCTCTAATACTAACAAAGAAAGAAGCCTCTGTATAGTGTCTTGGCCTGCTAGAAATAACAGCCAATTCTCATCTTTGGGGGAAAAAAGGATTCATTGGATATTGTAGTTATATACACCTAAAAGATAAAATGGTCATGGCTGGAATGTCTTCAGTCATAAAGTCTGTTCAACCAGGTACAGGCTAGGCTGGGGTTAAACAACAAAACATCCCTTTAATTTGAGCCAATGAAGGAACTTTTATGTGCTCACTTACTTTGCTAAAAGTAGCAGCCAAATCTCCATTTAACATTAGATTATAAAGTCTTATGTACATCTAAAAAGGTAGGATGGTCATATCTGGAATTGCTTTGTTCAATTAGGGATGATTTGGATCTAATCAATAATAACTCTCATCATTATTTAATCTGCGTGCATTTTAGATTAATAATTTTCTGGAGAAATTTACCCAGAAATTTTCTAAACATGATTCCTATGAACTATATCGAATGCTTTTCTGTTTTACAACTGCTGTTGACAAGAAGTGCTTGCAGAGTGTGTGGGCTGCAGAAATTAATGTAAAACTATCATTGATTCAACTGCTGACCGTCAGGTCAAAAGTGATCAATGAAGAAGTTTTATTTCTATGGAAGTATATTTATTCTTGGTATTGTCTCAACAAGAACTTATTAAATTGATGTCTCTTGTTGAGCTTCCATTTACAACTTTATTGTGACCATTATTATCAATAAGACTGTACATTTTTCCTCACTGATCTCTGACAAATGAATTCCATCTTCATTAGTATTTCTTAAAATGAATGTCGAAAATAACTTTTATTATAATACAACATAATCAAATACTTTGTCCATAATACCAGCCATGTAATAGACTTGTCCTTGTTGCATTGAAATCTTTCTAGAGAATTTAATTATAACCAGAATGGTACATGCTTCTCATTGTAATTATGAGCTAATCTCCTTCACACTTGAACTCCATTGTCAAATTTGATTGCTTTTCTTCACAATTAGTTTTCAGTCACTTGATGGA
>NC_043006.1:89600227-89700227 GCF_006345805.1 Octopus sinensis | reverse complement strand
TGTGGTGCAACATACTCCAACCTACAAAAAGGACGGCACACAATTTCCAGGCATCCAACAATGAGTTTCCTACACTATACGGGTTATGCAAAGACCACAAACCCTACATAAACCCTGTCGCAGGGCCCCCAACCAGACCAGTTTGCAGAGCAAACATCTCCAGCAACTATAGACTGTTCTATTTCCTCTCACAAGTATTGCGACCTCTCATAGAGATGTCTCCGGATGTCTGTATGAGTACGGAAGATCTCCTCAGTAAAATAAGTACTTGCAACCACACCAACGACCTCACAGGTTGTACAGTGGGTAGTATGGATGTAATTTCACTCTACCCACCTATAGACATAGATTTTGCTGTGGAGAAATGCATTCAAGCAATCTGTGAGAGTGAAGTGGAATTCCGTAAGGTCAACACCAGGGAACTGGGCCTCCTCCTCAGACTATGCTATGACAATAACTATTTAGATGACCATGACCTTAGTAAATTCTGCCCCACTTGCTCACAGAGAGGTAGAACCACCCACCATCACTTCAGCGGTGAAGAAAAGCACCACAGAGCACTGGAGTGGCTGGACTGAACCCACCCAAAATCCTGAGAACAACAATCAGGTGAGGGAAATGACTGCATATGCAATAAGGGCCAGTGTAAAAAACCACCTTGAAAAACCACATGGTAAAGTTTAATAAAAAAACTATACATGCAGGTTCAAGGTGCAGCCATTGGTGTCGGTGTAGCTGGAGATGTGGCTGGCCTCTTCATGACATGGTGGGAAAGAAAATTTAAACAAATGTTAGCAGAACAGTCCACAACTCTTCTACTCTACAGTAGATATGTAGATGACATTAATATAATAGTTAGAACCAACTCTAGTGACGATAATGTAGAGACTGAGAAGAACGTAATGGAGAGCATCCAGCAAATAGCTAACTCCATTCACCAAAGTATCAAGAAAACTATAGATTACCCCACTAAGAACCCTAACAATAGACTCCCTGTACTTAATACTGAACTTTGGTTAGAGACTGTGAACAATAGCGTGCAGCTCCTCCACTCTTATTACATGAAACCTGTAACTTCAAAATATGTTGTTCACAAGAACTCAGCTTTGTCACACAACAGGAAAATTAACATACTAATAGCAGACCTATTAGAATAATGAACAATGTGTCCCCACTATACGAACCCTGTGAAATGAAGAAACATATACAGAACTTCATACACCGCATGCAGTTCTCTGGATATGATCAGAAAGATAGGGTTTGTGTATACAGGGGGGGGGGGCTAGAAACAAATTAGATAACATTATACGTAATGATACCAGTGGTACCTGCCATAGATATAGAAACAAAGAATGGAATAGAATACAAAGAGCTTGTGACAAAGCAAACAGGGCGAACATGTGGTATAAAACCAACAAATATTAAGTAGTGATGTTTGTAGAGGCCACAGCCCTTGGAGAACTAGCCCGTAGATTTAGAAAAGCTCTGAAGGAGACCAAACTCAACATTAAAATTGCTGAAAAGCCAGGGAACTCCGTCAGATCACAACTATGTAGGAGGTACCCATTTAAGAATACCATATGCACCAATGATAACTGCATGGTATGTAGAATTAACCCTGGTATTAACTGTAGAACTCGAATGTAGTTTACAGCATAAGATGCATAGAAGGTGCTTGTAAGGACATGAACATGATGTACATAGGGGAGACGTCTAGGAGCATTGCGGAATGGATAAATGAACATCTAAGACAATATGACGACAGAAAACAGTCCTCCATACTCTACCAACATGCCAAAGACCACCATGGAGGTAACTTGGGTCAACCTGACATCCGCATCTTATCCAAGCACCCAAAAGACCCAACACTCAGACAAATACGGGAGTACGTCCTTATAAATGAAATTTCCCCAATATTAAATAGGAAATATACACAGTAAATACCATACCTCCATACCCACAGTTTACACAGGTAGAGTAGAATAGTTAGTGGACTGTCAGGTAGATAAATGTATGTATGTGGGTGTGAGTGTGTGTGTATACCTTTTTTTTAATCATTATTATTTTTGGGTTTTTTTGCTTTTGTCATATTTTTATATTTTTTATTTATTTTTTTATATTATTTATTTATTCATTTTTTATTTCTGTATGTAAGCATTTAGATATGTAAATAAACAGATCAACATACAGACGGATAGGTACATAGGTTACAAGAACAGACACATATTGAGACACGGAACCACACATATAAAGATGCACATCCATACATACAAACATGGTACATAGTTACTTAACACACACACACACACACACAGATATGCACACACACAAGGAGACAGGTGCATACACATACAAACACATGCTCACACACACACACATAGAAAATACACAAACACGGACAGGCAAGCACATAAATATGCAGGATACGTACATATAGATGCACACACATACATATGCATACACACACATATATACATACACATGCAAACACACACATACATATGTACATGCATGCTTGTATAGGCACACACGCATACTGACCCATTGACCCACACACATGCGCACAAACAAACAAAAGGGAATGCAGTGTAAATAACGGACAGAGTCAAGACTATTGAAAAGGTTGCAGGACGCAACGAAAATTTTAGAAAATAAAAATAAGAAATAAGTGGAAATTTTACCGGTGTGTATGTTAAATAATAAGGCACTAAAAGAGAATGACTCTCCCCAGACACAACAGAATATGCTTCAACACACGAAATCATATAAAGAATCTTGCAAACCAAATCCCAAAATGAAATATATATATTTTACGGAGATGTACTTGCATAGCAAGTGACCTGATCTGAAATCGTGTGCTGGAACGAAAACAATTGCAGCGTGGAAGGTGTTTATAAGCCATTTAAGAAACACACAGAAACCGTTAGATTCACTTCAACTCTTAAATTTAATTTGTCAAATATTTCCATCGCTTTGAGACCGCGACTTATTCACTGACAAAGCTTCGTGCTGCATCTCAGAAAGTAACAGTTAGTTCATGATATATATGTACGTATGTATGTGTGTGTGTGTGTGTGTGTGTGTGTGTGTGTGTGTGTATGTATGATGTATGTATGTATGTATGTATGTATGTGTGCATGTATGTATGTGCGTATGTATGTATGTGTGTATGTATGTATGTGTGTACATGTATGTGTGCATGCCTATACGCTTGTATGTATGTGAGTATTTAGGAGAGTATGTAGCCGTGTCTGTGTGTGTGTACATGTGAACATATGTTTATGTACTGATATGTGTCAGTTGAAGTTGTATACATGACTGTTACTTTGTTGAAGGTTGTATATGGTGTGTGCGAGAGATTCGAAATAAAGGCACCTACCTTCTCTTCGCTCTGATGGAGACCCTTCAGCGGTAACGGATCCTTCAACACAGCCCGACCCGAACGCTAGAGATAGCAGCTGCTTCACCCAACCTTAACAACGTGATCACCCGTCTTAACCTCTCGACGACCTGGCTCGAAAAGGCAGAATGCCCCGCTCGCTGTGCGCGCATCACGGCTGCCCCCTTTTGGTCAGCCCCAAGTTCCGGTCAGCTCCCCAGCTGCTGACGTCATCCCACACGCCACCCTGATCTTAAAGATCACAATCTCTCTACTCCATGTTGTAGTCTACCTCCAACCGGGAGGGCGCCTTGCGCGTCGAGATCTTCTCAAGCTGGGCACCTCGTTCTCCCCCTCTCCACAATCGTCGTCCGTTGAAGCGATAATCCTGCGAAGGTCCAAGACGTGTCGCAGCATTCCATCCACGGAGACGTTGTTTCTGGAATTGACCGCCATCACCGTTCCTCTGCTCCATTGAGACGTACAGCGCGCCTTTGGTGGCTTAACCCAGACCTCCTCCCCTATTTTCATGCAAACAGGTCCCTTCTCTTCCTCGTGGCCCTCCGGCGCTTTGCTCGGGTGCCTCCATTCATATTTAAATACAGCTCTCTGCGGCACAGATTCCTCAGCTTGTCCGGATCGGGGAGACAAGTTGTACCAAAAAACTGCTTCAAGTGGCGAAATGTGCCCTCTTTCCGCTATGGCCTTGACTGTCCGATGGTGCCTCACTACGATCCCGTTACCGCTCGGCCTATACGCTACTCTGAACAAGCGACGCACCTTCCACCGATCAAGCATAACCCTCAATGCTTCCGAACGAAACGCCACCCCATTGTCCATCAGCAGTTCTTCCACGGAACCTCTCTCTAAAGATATCCCGTTCAAGATCTGCGCGATCTCGTCAGCAGTGCCCGTTCTCAACTCCCTTCAAATGGCCAGCCGGCCCGGCCCGCAGTCGACCATGGAGAGATACATTCCCTGACGGTAGTGTGTCACATCCACAGCTAGCCTTTTCCAGTTGTGCTCCACCGAAAGGCTTCCCTGTTCATGCCCACACGGAGCAGGGTTGATGGACTGACACCTGTCGCAGCTCCCGACCACTTTCCGGATGCTTCCCCTAGTGACGTCAGCATCACTTTTCTTCGCCAGATACAGGGTCCTGTCCACACCCAGGTGATGCATAGCATGCAGTCTCTTCAGTTCAGAGTCATCCAACTGACACGCTGCAGCTATCCCTTTCCGGGCCTCCTCCGGTTCTTCCAACCACGCTCTTTTCACCCTGGTCAGTGCGTCCGCCCTGTTTTTCTCCGAAGGCACTAAAACGACATTCAGCTTCAGTCCGAACTCGGCGATCAATTCACCTAGAACTCCTAGACGGCACTTCACTAACATCTCTGTGACACCTTTCGTCCGCACTCTCCTTTCACCAGTGATCACCGATCCTACCCAGCCAAGCACAGTGGCTGAATCCGTCCGGATTTCAATTGTGCGCAGCCTCCATTTCAGGGCCAAGTTCACTCCTTTCAGCACCGCGTCTAATTCGGTGACATTGATGTGGTTGAAGTCATCTGCTTTCCGAAGCCAGGCCGCGTCCTCCACCGCAGCGCCTTCGATTGCCAACACAACCTCTATCGCTATACTGCTAGCATCACACCAGATGGTCCCGCATTCCGTCTTGGGCACGTACCAGTTCCCTCTGACCGGGTCTTCCGCTCTCGTCCTCTCTAGGATTTCCTGCATCATGGCCACCGTCCCTTCTCCCACTTTGTCGCCCCAACTCTCCTCCTCCGCTCATCTCTTGGTGTAACTGCACGCCGTGCGCAGCCATCCAGTGATCGGGTAGTGACCAACCAACTTCCCACACACTGAGAACAGCTCTCTCCTGCTGACGCTGGAACTCAGCTCTGGGATTTCATTCCCTCTCCAGAACACCAATTCACCCAATCTATCTCTTCGCAGCTTCAGCCCCAGCGCGGCTCCTCCTTCCATCGACTCCGGTGGCTTCGCAGTCAGTCCGAACTTCTTCAGATGTCTTACTACCTCGTTGGCTGGCACTACAGTTTCATCCACCAAAATGTAGTCAGTGTAGGAGCTGGTGGCCTTTCTAATCTTGCCGTCTTTCCCTAGGACGGACTTAAGCACTGCCACCATGATCTTCGGAGCGGAATTCAGCCCGAAACCCAGCCTGGTTAAACAGTACGTCCGGCCTTTGTACCGCACCAGCTGATACCGCCACAGTTTGTCGCTCATATGGAGCTGCAAGTATGCCGATTTCAAGTCGACAATCGTCGCCACCTCACTCGACTGTCTCCACGCACGTAACGTCTTGCCACAAACGTCTGTCGCCTCACCTCCCATGTGACACGATATATGCTGGTTTAGCTTCCTGAAGTCCAGCACCAGTCTGACTTTTCCCTTCGTAGGCTGCACCACCGCCATCAGGGGTAGCACTCCGCCCGCTACCTCCTCCTTCCAAGGGACAAGGACCGCTGACCATCGAATGCCGCCTGAAAGTCTTTGTCCTCGATGGTGTAAGCGGTGCAGTCCCTCGCGGGGCTCTGCTCTCTCTGGCGATCCTGACTCACAGTGCACGATGCCCCCACGCTTCCGAACGTGATCTCATTTCCCACAACACTGACGCCACCGAGGCGGTTGATGGCGTCCATCCCCATCACCCCCATCTATCATGCGTTCAGCCTCAATTACCTGCAGCCTTAGCGTCGTGCCGTGCACCACTATCTCTACCTTGCTGCTGCCTCTGCAACGGATTTCGCTGCCGTCGACCGTCCGGACGTTACTTGCCCCGTTCCATTTCTTTGTCACCCTTGAATTCACAAGGGTGGTCGTACAGCCCGTATCCACGAGGGCCTTGAACGTCTTCCCCTCGGCCTCCACGTCAATTAATGGCAGCGTCTCCAATAGCGCCTCTACTCGTTTGCGGGGAAAGTTTGAGAGGCAGCAACTGCCCCGCGGTCGTTTCCCTGGTCACAATCACAGGCGATGTGCCCTGTCTGCCTGCATCGATAGCAAACGGGCTCCGGTTGCATACAGTCCCGCGCCATGTGCGACCCCTGACATTTAAAACACTGACCTGAGAACGGTCGCTGTCGTTGCATGGTAGGCTTCTGTACGTCTTTCTCCGGTCGTCGTCCATCTTTACGCACCTCCGTCACCACCATTGCTATCGCCTTCCGCCCAGAGTGTCGCGTCAACACGCGGGCTTGAGTCACAAGTTCGCTCAGCGCCATCTTTTTAATCCCGGGCAATCGTTGTAGGTGAATCCGTACATCGTCGGGGAACCCATTTACAAACGCCAGCCGCGCTGCTCTCTCCAGCCCTTCTCCTGTAAACCCAGCCAGCATCGCTAACCTTCTAACTTCTGCCGCGTACTCGTCCACCT
Organism: Octopus sinensis; assembly: GCF_006345805.1. Lineage (NCBI taxonomy): Eukaryota > Metazoa > Mollusca > Cephalopoda > Octopoda > Octopodidae > Octopus > Octopus sinensis. The sequence goes on along the minus strand of NC_043006.1, from coordinate 89,693,448 downwards.
GTCCTCCCGTCCATCTGATCGTACCCAGCTTAGCAAAAGCTGTGTATTCACACTCTGTGTAGGCATCCCGCAGACGTTGCTCTATTTTTTCCTCGCTCAGGTGTTCCTCCTCCTCCATCTCAAGATATAGCGCAACCCACTCCCTTCTAAATACAGCGCCATAAGACTTGCCACATCGCTTATACCTTGCAGTCTTGCCACCAGCCTGATTTTACGAATCCAGGCCACTACATCGCCTTCACCATTAAAGGGTCTGATGATGTCGCTGGCGATCCTGATTTTCGCTGCCATCGTGGCGACGACTTATATGGAGCGCCGAAATAGCTTGTGGTGTAAGCGAGAGATTCGAAATAAAGGCACCTACCTTCTCTTTGCTTTGATGGAGACCCTTCAACGGTAACGGATCCTTCGACACAGCCCGACCTGAACGCTAGAGATAGCAGCTGCTTCACCCAACCTTAACAACGTGAATCACCCGTCTTAACCCCTCGACGACCTGACTTGAAAGGCAGAAATCCCCGCTCGCTGCGCGTGCGTCTCGGCTGCCCCTTCCGATCAGCTCCCCAGCTGCTGATGTCATCCCTCAGTATACACACATATACATATATATAGACACACACATATATATGTGTGTGCGTTTGTCCCTCTCACCACCGTCTAATGGTGATTGGATACAAGGCGGCAGCTGGCAGAAACGTTAGCAGGCCAGGCGAAATGCGTAGCCGTATTTCGTCTGCCATTATGTTCTGAGTTCAAATTCCGCCAAGGTCGACTTTGCCTTTCATCCTTTCGGGGTCGATAAATTAAGTACCAGTTACACACTGGGGTTGATATAATCGACTTAATCCGTATGTCTGTCCTTGTTTGTCCTCTCTGTGTTTAGCCCCTTGTGGGCAGTAAAGAAATAGGTGATTGGATACAACGCCTTAGATACATATATGCACATATAACCTTATACATATATACAAGTACACACAATCATATAGACACTTACACATACTCACAAATATACGTATAATCTTAAAGTATACACACATATACGCTTATCCATTTCTCTCTCTCTCTCTCTCTCTATATATATATATATATATATATGACACTATTTTCAAGGACAACGTTGAGTGTGGGTTTGTATTCTTGTATACAGACAGCTTCAGTGACCTGTCTCAGCATTACATCCGTGGGATGTGTGGATAAGATGTTTAATTTAATCCCTTGTGGCAGTCTACAGCATGCTGATAGAAGATGGAGTTTGGTTTCTTTGCAATGTAGTTGTCCAGGTGTTCTTTGAACCTATCATTGATACTCCTTAGAAGTCTCACTTATGTATGACTCTGGATTAGTCACGCAAGCTCTTTCTCGGCACTTAATTTGGTATACAGTGTTCTTGGTTTTACAGTTCACATGTGGGTTTGTAGAACATACTGCATAATTATTTTGACACATGATTTTATCAAATGGATATGATCTACATAATACAGATTTGATAGTCCTACCTGTCTTTTCTACAACTTTGATCTTAAGGCCAGTTGTACGCAGGATTTTCTTAAATGCCTTACTTAATTCGTTCTTAGGTGTGGCGACAACAAATATTACACTGTGAAATTTCTTGTTATCATACCAAGTATTGGTTTTATTTCTTTTGTTGGTGTCCCTCTCTAACCTATTCCAGAGCTTGTTGCGGTATAGGGGGCATATACCGTTTTTGTCATCTCTTAGAATGCGTTCGAATCTTGTTTTTGCTCCTTTGTACACTCTGATTCTATCGTATTGTGTGTATCCGGGACGTTGCATTCGGAATATGAAGTGCTGGATGTGTTGTTGTTCTTGTGGTTGGCATAGTGGGGATACATTCCTCAGTACTCTAAGTCTGCCACCAGGATGTTGATCTTGGTAGTACTCACCATCGCTGAGTCACTACGGATTACCAGTGGATTAGCCATAGTTTTACAATAGTGTGAATGGAGTATACAGGGTTTAACAGTCCCGTTAGCCATAGTATTTTCTATCTACAGCTCAGTATCTAGGACAGGTAATCTATTACTGGGGTGTAGTCTACGGTAACTTTTATACTGCTATGGATAGAGTCAGCTATGTGTTGTATAGCTGTCATCACCTGTTCTTCATTTAGTGGAGAGTCTATATCTGTGTCTGTATTACTATTACATTTCACGACAAGGTTAATGTCGTCAACGTCAACATATCAAGAGTACATAGCTAAGTGGATGTTACGGGTCACTAGGCACTGTTTAAACTGTCTGTCCCACCATGAAGAGGTTAGTAACATCACCGGCGATCCCTACTCCAATAGCACCGCCTTTCACCTGTTTATACAGTTTGTTGTTAAACTTAAAAATATGGGTTTTAAGCGTAGTTCTAATAGCATGTGCAACAGTAGTTTTGATGTCGTGTGCCATACCAGCGTTCACAGTGGGTATTTTTACCTCAGCATACAAAAAGAAGTCTGTCTTGTGTGTGTGTGTGTGTGTGTGTGTGTGTGTGTGTGCCCTCTTGTCTTGACATGGTTTGATGGTTGTTATTGAGCATCGTAGTCTTACAAGTTGCGTCGTTTATTTCCAGTCTTTCTGGAAATAAAGTCTGGCAAAGGGAATATATTACCTTACTTGGAAACAGGAAAGACCTCTGGCCAGAGAAAGACTCCTTTGACAAACTCTGACTGACCCATGTGAGCGTGGAAATGTACATGTTGATGGTGATGATGATGATTATATATTTATGCCTTTAGGTATGTATGTGTGTGTGTGTGTGTGTGAGAGTGTTACCAATAAAATAATTATGAGACTGAAATAAATTCTCTTGTTAATATACTTTTGTAAGCTCTATGAAAGAGTTAGCATGGCAGATGTCCAGTGACTGAAACCATAAAAGAATAGATACGTATATATATATGTGTGTGTGTGTATATATATATATATATATATATATATATATATATATATATATATATAATATATATATATATATGTATGTATCATAATGAAGTATTTTTACAGTAGACTTAATTATCAAGGTTAAAATTATCTTCACTTTTTAATTAAATAGCGTTATTGTTGTTCAGCCCTTGGTCAGTTCGTGTAAGCAGGCTGTGACCATCCCATTGTATTATTCAGACATAATGTACTTAACACTATAATGTGCAATGCATGCTTTAGTTTTGAAGATAGCAGGGTGAATTTGAGGAAGATCTAAGTTCGGTTTCCAACAGGTTGAAGCACTTTCATTGACTTGTGTTTGTTTTTTTCTTTAAATCATTTGAATTCTTCCTCTGAAGAAGGAGCTGGTTTCTAACAAAGATGCAAAGCTCCATCTATGGAATGTAGGTAACAAAGACAATGTCACATTTTAAACCTGAGTGAAAATCCAAGCTTATCCAGACTGACAGTCAGGCATTTATGCATTTGTTTATTTACTTATCTATTTATGCATGTATGCACTTCTCTAAAAAAATCACTGAATTACATGCTGTGATGTTATTTCCCATCTCATCAAATCTGCTGCTGCATCTGTGCTTTCTCTTATTTCTTATAAGAGCTCCCTTACTTGAAAAACCAAATTGGGTTAGTGGGTTGGTGAGAGGAAGAGCATCCAGGTGTAAAAACAATGCCTGAATAATATATTCATCTAACCCATGCTAGCATGGGAAAAGATGTAAAAGTAAATGAATGGATATATATATATAGCAATATTAAATCTCTGAGCAAGAAGTAAACAGTAGCAGCACGGAATTGTGAAGTATATTTGCAACCTAAATGTAGCGGCCCCATAGGGGACAATGTTACTGTTGTTTATAGTCCCAGGAGGACACCTTCTCCAGCTTGCTAATGACACACTGTGTGTGTCTTATGAGTATTTGCTGGTGACTATCATACACTGAAGATGGGTTACTACCCAGAAACCCGGGTCTGCATGTATCACTTAAGGCTAGAGATGGGAATGATGATTTCCCTTCACAAATACTCATAAGACACAGACAGTGTGTCGTTAGCAAGCTGAAGGAGATGTCCTCCTGGGGCTATAAACAATAGTAACATTGTTTCCACATTTAGGTGGCAAATATACTATGTATATATATATATATACATATATATGTATGTATGTATATTGTGTGTGTGTATGGATATACTTACTTGAGCACTCTGCTCTCTATAAGGCAAAGGCCATCGACGACTTTTCTCCTGTTGTTTTTGACTCTGCGCTGTCTTGTTTACTTTCTCTCCAATTGGATAATGAAGAGAAAACAAAAGACAGTCGTCTCCCAAGTTTTGTTAGTTTAAATTGTTATGGATGCTTCTGTAACTTTCTTTTGTCCTGGATAGAGGTGTTGGTCATATGCAAACTCATTTTTACCTTTGGAAAGAGCTAGCCATATCAGTCTGGTCTCTATCCTTTGGTCTGTGCAACATAGAGGCCTTTCTCGGAACTTGCACTCCACTGGTATAAGCTCAAAGTCTCAGTGAGGCATACAAGCCACCACACCACATCAAGGACTGCACCTTGTGGTGGATACGTGTGGGTGTGTGTTTATAAATCCTCATTATTTTATGTCTGTTTTCTATGCTAGCATGTGTGTTGGATAGTTTGCAGTTCAGATCTTGTTGGGTATTACTAGCCTCTTTGATGGCTTGAAGAATCATGTCTCATTTGTTCATTTCATTTTTGGCATCATGGTTTTCATGGCTTGATGCTTTTCATAACATCAACCATTTCACAGAATGGGCTGCATCTTTTTTATCATACAAGAGAGATTATCATATCCTCAATAAGACTAAAGGGACTTCTTTAAACTATTTTCTCTCTTTTCAAATACAGGTCACTTTACAATATGTACTTGATATTTTTTATTGTTGCACCAACACCAGAGAGGTTACCTTATACCTTGCAGGGCTAAGAAGTCCTCTCTGTCCATATTTTATTAATATTTCATTTAATTTCAATGACAATATTGTACTCAGTAGAATATATAGCTTGCATTGATTTAAAGATTACCAAATATTCGAAAATGTATTGTTTAGCTTCAGGTATCAATAAATGAAAGGCAGAATATCGAAAAAAATTAATTTGTCTGAAAACATAGCTTTTTTTTTTTGTTAGATTTCTGTATAAGTTGCACAGTAAAGCAGACACAACAATGCCAGTGATGATTAGGTTGATGATGGAGCTGTTGTTGTTTTTGTTATTGTATTACAACATTGATATTTGAGATCAATATTCATAACACCTTGGTGATTTTATTTAACCCCAGGCCAGTCCTAATTAAGGAAGACTTTGGTGAATGATTAATGGTATTTGGATCAAGACCATGTTATCTTTTGTTTTCAAATGTAGTATATCACCATCATTATCATCATTAACATTGAATTCCATTTTCCATGCTGGCATGGGTTGGACGTCTTGACCGGAACAGGCAAGGCTAGGGGCTGCACCAGGTGCCATTGTTTGTTTTGGCATGGTTTCTACAGCTGGATGCCCTTCCTAATGCCAACCACTTCACAGTGTACTGGGTGGTTTTTACACAGCACCAGCATGAATGCTTTTTATGTGGCACCTTGTACCTAGGACTGTAACATCCATTGTGGGCAGTGACCAAATTGAAACTCTCCTGTTCACTCTTTAATAGCAAGTTAGCTTTTTTGCATATATCACATGTTGAGGCCATTTCAGTAGCACTCGACATCTGGCCGTTGGAATTTTGACAGAACTGAGACACTGAAGCAAGACAGAGTATTATAATCTGTTGGATTCTGTGTAACCACTCAACCCCGTATCAGATGGAAAGCAGAAACAAAATGAATGTGGAGGTGATGATGGCAACAGAAATGGTGGTGGTGGTGGTGAGAATGATAGTGAAGGTGTTGGTGTTGGTGAATATTTGCAGCAGTTTAAAAATCATTGCACTCAAATTTTGCTTGCCGAAAGAGGTAACTAAAAAGGGTGGACAAGAGAAAAGGCTCCCAGCCATAAAGTAGTACTTCCTCAAAAAGGCAGCCTTGATAAGTTTGATTGTGATGGGAATGCAAGACTACTTCTCCACTCCTCTTTGGTTGTGAAAATGGCTTAAAAGCATCTTGATGTAACAACTCCAGACATGTTTCAGTTTTATTAAATCTCCTCAGTAAAGCATAGTTTACAACAGTGTTTTTTTTCCAGGGTGTCAGGGACCGGAAAAATTTCTTAGTAATATTAATTTATACTGGAAACAATATATATATAATTAATATAATAAACATTGACAATTTCTTTTTTGTCTTATATTTATTTTGTAAACAAATAATACAAATATTACAAAAGCATTTTATAATGTTTCTTTCTTTTCTGGAAACTTACTGCAAACCAGCAGCTGATGGCTCACAGACCAGCACCGGTCTGTGAACCACCACTTTGAGTAGCACTGGTATAGAATGCAATAACCAGACTTTAAGATAATGGCAGTGGAGAATTTCTCAGGAATGTCTTCTGCATGAAGGACATATAGTGAAGTACAGGCTAACACAGTATAGTAAGACAAAAAGGATTTTTTTATGTCTTGAACATTAATTTTTAATTTCAGAGAGGAGACAGGTTCTGACTGATTCAATTTAGATTTAATGCTTTCATTTACAGTCACATGCGTAATATTTCAAGGCACATACGCAAAGATAGGAATGTAGTAGGAGACACACACTTACCCATGTGCTTGTATATACTTTTGTAACATTTACACTCCACCCTTAACAGATCTAAGATAATTTTAATTGAAGGAACAAGAGAAAAGGGACACTTGGCATAGAAGTAGCGAGAGGGTCATGATAAAGGAAGTGGAGGTTGATAGTTTTATACCCTGCAGGGCAGAGTTCTGAGCTAGAAAATGAGAGGCTCCTTTTGTGCTTTTGGAGAGAACACCAATGGTTGAGAGGTGGCCAGTGTCATGGTTAAGTAAGTATAAGTGTTAGCCTGTGCAATTTAGAATTCCTTGGATATTGCTACAGACATCCACATTGACCTGATCACTTAACTAGTGCCTCATCTCACCAATTGACAATTCATTGTAGAGTGTGCTGATAGGCTCTGCAATTACCCATGAAGTTTATTTTGCTCTATTAATAGATCCTTAAACCTAAATGTATTCAAGCTTCATCACCCAACACTGGCACAGTTCTATGCCCACAACCAAAAATGCCTAACTTTAAAACAGCACACCCATTCTGGCTGAAAGTAAATGCCATGAACTGTGTGCCAATTTAAGCACTGAAAATTTAAATGACAACACATAGAACTTGTAAGCAGTCTCTGCCCCCAGGTGAATGAAATTCAGTGTTGACCTTGGGGAGCTTTGAACTCAGAATATAAATGGCTGGAACTAAGTTTCTAATTTTCAAATATTTCCAGTTTGTAGTGGTGTCTTCAAAAGTTTTTATTTGTGTAACTTAGAGACAAATTGGTTGGCCACAAGTGAGAAGTTTTCAAGTGAGGTCCCTTGTGACACACTGGGTTATGACATTCTCACAGGTACAGAGCAAAATATCGGAAGCTTTTTCTTATAACTATTAAAACAATATCTATGACTTAGTTGTCTATATTTACCTGATCAATATCTGTTATCATTTACATTCTATCAGTTGGTCTTAGGAAATCTTAAATTGAATTTGTTCTTAAGAACAGTTCATATCTTTTCATGACTCACATCTATGAACTAATCTAAACTAGATTGTCTGCTTCTGTGTTTAGTATCCCTTCTGATCTATGAGAACCAGTTAATTATAATTAATCTTGTAGGCACATTAACATTTTCCTCAATGAGAGCTAAAAAAAATGCCAAATGAATATGTTGGTCAAGCCAGAAAGAAATCGATAAACTGATATTGTAAAAGCATTCATTGATTTTTTTTTTATTGTTACTTTACCGTTTACCATTTTACTTCAGTTCTTTTATTCTTCTGTGGGTTGTCTGGTCTAACAATTTGAAACAAAAACATTTACCTTATTTATTGTACACACTGTATGATAGAAGCTATGTGTAAATATACTTAAATAATTTGGTCTAGATTGCTTTGATTTTAGAAGCCAAGTTAATGAGGACACTTTATCAAGAAATAATTTGTAATGATATTGACAAGTATCAGCTCCTTCAGTTTGGATCGCACTCTTAGAGTAATACATCCCTGGTACATTGGGTTCTTTTAGCAGAGTCCACTCTACTCTAAGCACCCTCTCCTGATCACCAATCTCAAAGGCTCTGTAAAGGGTCATGGGCACTGTCTTCTTTGCTGACTAAAAGCTTAAAGAGCAATTCCTGATTATATGCTTTCATTGACTTGAGTTTAATATAAAAACAATTCTGGAGAGATCAATTCCATTGAACTTTGGATTAACTTCCCTTCCACTGTTTTTTGCAAACTGACATGCATCAGTTTTTATATTCAGTTTCAGCATATTCTAAGCTGATGTGGGTGGACAGGTTTTGTTATAGCAATAGTTAAATAGGAAAAGAAGCTGAAGTCCTGCAGAAGTTATGTACTTTCCAGGAGTCCAACATAATAGCCATACTTGGGTTGGAACACATGGTCATGTGGGTCAGAAGTTCATCAACCTAAATTCTTCATTGAGTGGAAGTTACTACTTTCTATTAGATTAAATTAAAACTAGTATACTACTGCCTGTTCATCAACTGTAAACTATAATATATCAGTCAGTTATTCTACATCCTCTTCATCCTCTTCACCCACCCACACTATTTTTCTTAGATACAGGCAAACTGTGTTCATTATTAGTTGAAAATTAACTTCTGTATTATTTTAATTAACTTGTCAGTTTCTGTTCTGTTTCTTATCATGTCCTGAAGATCTATAAAATAAAATTTTAAAAACGAAAAAGAAAAATTAAATATCTCAATCACTAGGAAAGATCTTAATGTCTTTACTTTGATGACATGAGATTTTTAAAGATGTCATTTTCTCCATGACAGTTGTAATCCAATGGAATTATATATCTCCAAGACTTTATCCTCTGAAGAATGTGTTGAACTTATTTAGTAACATTGCCATATCCAAAAGTATTAAGCAAGTTATATACTTCATTAAATTTATTGGAATAACTCAAAAATATATTCTACTCTAGCACTGCTGCTTGAGACTACTACTACTACTACTGTTGTTGTTGTTGATTGAAGTTATTATGTCTACCAGAGGTTTGTACTGTCTGTCAAGTCACAACAAGGACCTTAGACTGACAGTACTTTACACAATATGAATGCAGTTCCAAGTAATGCCAACTTTTGCAATACACCTAGATTGTAGGGTATTTCTAAAGTTTTCAGATGTTCTTTTTCAGATTGGGTGGTATCGAACCCAATGCTCTGATGACAATAGAAACAACCTTTATGTTCTAGTGATCTCAATTCTCAGGCCTCCATATTTACCAACTTTTTCTCTTTCTCTCATGATGATATGTTGATCTCCTGGCACTACCACGTCAATTATGAGGCACTCTTGTTTGTCCTTTTTAAAGATTACTATATCCAGGCTTCAGTTCTCTAATACCTTGTCTGTCTGGAAATCAACATCCCAGAGGATTTCCACATTCCCCTTTTCATCCATTACTTTTTCTTGTGCATGTTGGTACCCATAACTTCATATTCATACTTATGGCATAGTAGCTAGTAGAGGTTTGGGGCTACCTTGTCATGTCTACACTTGTACTCTTTCTGTGGAAGACTTTTACAAGCACTAACAATGTGAGTCACACTTTCGACCCTCTTCCCACACATTCTTCAGAGGTTTGTTGCACTGAGTTGGTATTCAATGCCCAGTCCTGGGCAGTGATGATTAGGTTTTCAGTATTCTTTTTTAGTCATCCTTGTTAAGCCACCTCCATGATGCTTCCTAGTCTTTTAAGTTGTTAGTTTCATGATGGTCTTGTTTGCTGTTTACCAAATATTCTGCCATGTTTCTTCTTTCATTGTTGATGCACTCTTGTATGCTAATCAGCCCACGCCCACCTTTACCCATCTTCATGTAGAGCCTGTGTACATTCGCCTTAGGGTGGAGGGTACCATACATTGCCATTGTCTTTTGGGTAGTGCGACTGAGTTGGTCAATCTCCACTTGTGTCCATTTCAGGATGGGAGCATTATAGTGGACTACAGTTGATGGCAGTCACGAGGTTCTTGGAGTTGAGTTTTGATTTCAAGAGAAGTTTGAGGTGCTTGAAATATGCAGTGATGGTCTTGTCTTTCGTTTCTCTATGCAAGATATTGTCCAGCTCAAGGATCCCAAGATTCTTGTACCCATCATCATCCGGGTCTTACTCCATGACAGGACCATGTGAGCATAACAACAGAAGATGTCATTGCACAGGTATCAAAACTGCCAAACTGGAAAGCGGCAGGACCAGACGGAATTCTCTTTCCATTTGGCAATTCTATGCCCCTACAATTTACTCTTTTCCCCCACTACAAAGTAAGCACCACACACTTCAAGATACCAAATTCCACCCCTATATCCTTGATGCACATTTGCACAGTTTCATCCAGCCTTTCCACTTTAGGCTCTGTTTTTGCAAACAGTTTGAAATCATCCCTGAAGAGAAGGTGGTTGAGATGAGGTCCATTCTTTCTCAGCTCATAGTGCACATTGACTTTGCACAGGACTGTGGGATCAGGGCTATAACAAATAACAGATACCTCTTTTGATTGTTATCTCAACTAAATGCTGGTTGTTACAGGAAAGACATATTTTTCAACTAGGCATGCTGTTCTTAATCTGTGCACACACATTCTCAGCTTTTCCACACATGTTGAGTGTTTCCAAAATCCATGAATGTGGCAACATGTTATAAGCTCTTTTGAAGTCTATCCAGGCTATGCATAGATTTTTATGGTACCATTTAAAGTTCTTCATTATAACCTTGTCTATCCCAAGGTGGTTCTTCGTGCCCTTCGATCCTTTTCGGCATCCCTTTTGTTCTACTGGAAGTAGATTGTTTTCCCCAAGGAACAGATATATTTTCCCTGTGAGGATACCTGTTAATACTTTCTGTAAGAGGTTAAGACAAGCAATGGGTCGGTAATTGCCAGTTTCATTGCCTTTTGACCGATCTTTCATTAACAAGTTGTCTTTCCTCTGGAACTGCACCACTCTATAGGCGATTGTCTAATTGCAACACAATTCTCTTGTGTATTGACCTAAACCACTTGAGCCAGTAGCCTTGAATTCCGTCTGGTCCTGCCGCTTTCCAGTTTGGCAGTTTTGATACCTGTGCAATGACATCTTCTGTTGTTATGCTCACATGGTCCTGTCATGGAGTTTCCAGGTGATGGAGATCAGATTTCATGGAATGAATCCATTCAGCACCATGGTAGTAGGAAACTTCTTGCCTCCAGCTGTTATTCCAAAATTGGTGGCTTTCTTCTGCCGCATTGTCATGTCTCCATTTGTATTCGCACTGTGCGAGCTTACAGCACTCACTAACAATATGGCTTATACTTTCTCCCTTCTCAGAAAACATCCTCCCTTGTGGTGAGTCAGTGCTTTTATTAATGAGATATTTGGAGTAGTTTGTTCTGAGACCTTGTTCTTGAGCATTGCACACTAATGCCTCTGTAGCCATTGTCAGGTTCTATTCCAATCAATTTCATCTTTATTCTACAAGAACTGACTGTGCATTTTTCTTGTCCCACCAAATTTTCTTCATCTACTCTCTCTGGCCTTTCTTAAATTGTATTGGATCTATGGCTTTGTTTACTTTTAAGGTTCCCTGCATTTTCACTGCTTCAATAATTTCTTCTTTACTCCCCTTATCATTATTATTATTATTATTCAGTAGTTTTATTTTTATAGCGTGCTTTCACTTCACTACCGAGCGCAGCTCTGTGTGCCTTGGGTATGTGCTGTGATTTGTTGTGATGCTCTGATGGTTATTGTATGGAAAGTGTTCTGCGTAGGATGTGTGCAGTGCCTAGTAGTGCAATTTTCTGTATGTTATATGTGTTTGTAAGTCCTGGTGTTTTTGTTATGTATTTGTCTGAATATTTTTTTATCATGCCTAATGCACCTACTATGATAGGAATTGTTTCTGTTTTCAGGTTCCACATTCTAGTTACCTCTATTTCCAGGTCTTTGTATTTTGAGAGTTTCTCCATTTCTTTTAGAGACACGTTGTCATCTGCCGGTATTGATACATCAATTAGAAAGCATTTTTTTTCTTCATGATCTCTGACAACTATATCTGGTCTGTTGGCCTTAATTTCTCTATCTGTGTGTATCGGCATATCCCAGAGTATGGTTGCTTTCTCGTTTTCTGTGACCTTTTCTGGTGTGTGCCTATACCATCTTTTTTCTGTTGTTATTCCATAATGTTGGCATAGCTTCCAATGTATGTAGGTTCCAACTCTGTCATGTCTGTGAATATATTCCTTCTTAGCCAGGACTGGGCAGCTAGAGATAATATGATTTATTGTTTCTTGTCCATCTCCACATATTCTGCAGTTACTTGTAATATTTCTTTTCATTACATGTTTTTGGTAATTTCTGGTGGGGAGGCTTTGGTCTTGTGCTGCAATTAAAAATCCCTCTGTTTCTGCTTTGAGTCCTGAGCTTCTCAACCATTGCTGGGATTTTTCTTTGTCTATTTCTTTTGCGTTTAGTTTAGTGCAGTATTTACCATGAAGGGGCTTTTCTTGCCATCGTTTTATCATGGCTCATTGCTGTTCTATTTTTAGTTTGGATTTCATTTGTTTTATAGCTTCTTCTTCTTCTTCTTCTTTGTGTTTATTAGGTGGTATGATTTCTTGTTTGTATTTGTCAGCTTCCTTAAATACTGAGAACAGTTTTTTGTTTTGCTCGTGTTTTGCTGCTATCTGGATCAGTTTTCCTTCCTTCTGAAGTAGGTATTTTTGCAGTCCTATGGTGGTTATTTTATAGTAGTTTTCCAGCTGTATAAGGCCTCTACCACCTTCTATACGTTGTATATATAGTCTTTCTATGTCAGATTTTGGGTGATGCATCCTAGATCCTGTCAGTATTTTTCTTGTTTTCCTATCTATTTTGGACAGTTCATTTCGTGTCCAGTTAAGGATATTGTAGCTGTAACTTATAACTGGGACAGCTAAAGTGTTGATACCTATTATCTTGTTTTTAGCATTGAGCTCTGTTTTTAGTATTGATCTAACTCGTCTATAATATTCTTTTTTTATTTTCTCTTTCATTTGTGTGTGTTGTGTCTTATCTAGTTCATGGATTCCTAAGTATTTGTAAGTTTGGCTTTGGTCTAATTCTTTTATTCATTGGTTTTATCTAGTGTGATGTTGTTGCTCTTAACTAGTTTTCCTCTTTTCATGGTTACTTTGGCGCATTTTTCTAATCCAAATTTCATATCTATTTCTTTGGTAAATCCATGAACTGTCTTTAATAGTGTTTCCAGCTGTTTATCATTTGCAGCGTATAGTTTTAGGTCATCCATATATAAAAGGTGGCTGATCGTTTTGCCGTAACATTTATATCCGCATCCAGTTCTATTTAGCATATCAGATAGAGGTGACAGTGCCAAGCAGAAAAGGAGTGGAGAGAGCGTGTCTCCCTGGAATATTCCTCTTCTAATGGGGATGTCTTTGGTTTTCATGAGTCCCTCTTTTGTTTGGAGGTGTAGGACTGTTTGCCATTTATTCATAGAGTGCTCTATGAATTTTATGATTGTTGGTGCTACTTTGTTAATGGCTAGTGTTTCGAGGATTCATGTGTGGATTATTATTATTATGATTATTATTATTATTATTATTATTATTATTATTATTATTATTATTTTATTATTATTATTATTATTATTATTATTATTATGGCAAGCTGGCAGAATCGTTAGCATGCCAGGCACAATGCATAGTGGCATCTCATCTGTCCTTTGTTCTGAGTTCAGGTTCCATCAAGGTTGACTTTGCCTGTCATCTTGGGGGGGGGGGCGATAAAATAAGTACCAGTTATGCACTGGGGTCAATGTAATCAATTAGCTCCCTCCCCCACAGTTTCAGGTCTTCTGCCTATAGTAGAAGGAATTATTATTATTATTATATTTTACTTCTCAGAGCTCTCGCTCTTTCTTGCAGTGATTAATTCTGTGAGAGTGGACAGCATCCTGTTGTCAAAGGTCTCATGGGGTCTCTTTCCTCACTTAAGTTGCTGTTACCAGTTCTCCCTTCCTGATCAGTAGTGCTATTATTATTTTTTCCTTTAGGTTCTTCTTTGGTTTGAGATGTATCTCTTATGTTGTTGTTTGTCTTTCCCACTGCCTGGTTTTTCTTTTCCACTTCTGTTGTGATCCCTTTCATCTCCAATTCCGTCATTCATTTACTTCTCCCAATGGCATTAACCTGGTCTACCCATCTCTGATCAGCCACTTGAAACACACTCTTCTCAACCCAAAGTGTTAACCCCCATTTTCTGTTATTCCTTCTTTTAGGTTCACTTTCTAATTAGAACTGCGTCACAATCCTATTTTCTCCACTGGTCCACTTTCTTCTTCTTTCTCTATAATCTGCTGAGGCTATCTTATGATAACAGCTGTGGTCAGTCTGCATCTCTATCAAGCCACTCCTGAGCAAGAGGCCTTCCCTTAAATGTCCTCCATCATTGTCACTGTTACCAACAATGTTCATCAGAATTTATCATCACTGCTATCATTATTTGACATCTGATGCTTTCAAGTAAGATTCGATTGCATCACTTGCATCACTTTCATGTTGCTCAGATGTGTGCAGCATTGTGTGTTCTTTTGTGGGTACTTTTTTTTCCTTTTTTTGGTGAGTATTGAATTGCTTCAGTATGTTTTGTTTAGGGGTTTGGTTGTATTAGTGTTTGTATTATGTGTTGTGTGTGCAGTGCGAGTTGTGTTCTTTTGTTGGGTATCGGGTCTGTATGGTACTTGTTGTGAGGGTTGTTCAGTTCATTGAGTATAAGAGTTTATACTGGTGTATTTTAGGGAGTGTTGCACTGTAGTATGCATATATCACTTCATTGTAGTCATCATCTGTCCATCATTCTCTCTTAGTTTTGTTATTTATTTGGGATCGGTTTGTCTTTACTGCATTAACTTTCTGACAGAACATTCTCTCTGGATGCATGTTGAGGCTTCTTTTATATTGTGATTGCCTGAGCCTCACAGAACGAAATTCCCTGCTATTTCTTTCTCCTTTATTCTTTATTCTTAGCTTTATTACTGAGCACAATTACTCCTTTCTAATGCTTAGGATGAATGGAGCTAGTCGCCTCTTTTGTTAAAGTAATTTAAATACCATGTGTGGACTGAATAAACATTATATTTGTTGATTATAAGCAAGGAACTGAGAAACAACAATGTGTATATGTATATAGGATTTGTAGAGATGAGATGCATGTGTGATTAAAAATTTACTCACAGTTTTGCAGCCCATGTGTTTACTTTGAAGAAAAATCTTTTGAGTTCCTGTGATGACTACATTAAAACAAACTTTTCTTTCATTGTCCTTGTGAATTCTTAACTTCAATTTCATGTTAATTTCAGATTTGAACTTTCTTCCAGGCATCTTGCTGTCATAAGTCCATGCTGTTAAATTAGTCACTCCTGTTAAATTTGTAATATTGGTAAATGGTCAATGTACTTAAGAGCAGCTTTGCGTATATTCCCCAGAGCTCCACCAGTCTTAAGTACAGCAACTGTTTTTAGATGCCACATTTTTTAAGCCTCTATTTGAAGGCCGTTATATTTACTTAACTTTTTAAATGTTATTATTATTGATTTGACTCAAGTTTGGTCTTATTCCTGGCAGGATTTATGTGGCTATCAGATTGCTACCTGTAACATTAGGTATCCACTAGCTTTCAATAGACTTTCAAGTGCTTAGAACACCCATGAGAATCTTCCCTCTCCTTAACAAGCAAACTTTCTGTAGATGCTCTACATCTCCTTCAACCTTTTGTCTATATGAAACCACTTTAATTTGGTACACTTCTCAGCCAGCATTCAATTACTATCACATTTACATCTTTTTTTTTCTTTTTGGACTTTGATTCTGGTCCTCTTCAAAGGCTTGGAGACAACCTGCCAGAGCTTGTTCAGATACTCCTTGCCTGTCATGTGGGATACCTTCACCATCGTTTTTATTATTATCCTCATCATCATCATCATTATTATTATTATTGTTGTTGTTGTTATAACTGCCATTATTTTATTTTGCTTCCCAGACCTCTTGATTTTCCCTACTCAGTTAATGCTGTGAGAGGATACAGCAACTCACAGGGTCTCTTTCCACAAATTATAAGACCCAGTACCTAGATGTTAAGTATCATTGACAAACACCCAAGTTCCAATCTCAAAATCATTGCTTTCCCCAACAGAGCAATATTTTTAGCATGTTCTGCCCTTGTGTCAATTCCAATTTCTCCAACCTGGTGCTTAGTACTCCGAGTACCCATACAGTTACTCTTTTCATTGCTCGCATTCTTGCAATTTTGTCTTTTAGCAATTTGTATTTTTTCATTTTTTTCCCCAACTTTTTGTCACCTGTTCATTCATCCCCAGGTATGGCAATATCAATGACCTTAGTTTCCTTTTTCCTTTAATTCACTACAATGATGTCTGGTCTTTGAAGATTGTTTAGGGAGTTGCACTGGATTACAAAAAATCCCACAAGATCTTATATTCATTGTTCCTAGAGACGTCTTCTAGTTCATGTTCATACCATTTC
This sequence comes from Octopus sinensis, assembly GCF_006345805.1. Lineage (NCBI taxonomy): Eukaryota > Metazoa > Mollusca > Cephalopoda > Octopoda > Octopodidae > Octopus > Octopus sinensis. The sequence goes on along the minus strand of NC_043006.1, from coordinate 89,676,740 downwards.
TGTATTCTTCCAAGACCACACTTCTCATACAATCTCCATTTAACAAACTTAGCCATGTTATCTTGCCTCCTTTTGTATTCTTCTTCAGACAGTTTGCTACACTCACTCACAACATGTGATATTGTTTTGTGTTTGTTTCTGCTTCCACACATCCGACAAACGGATAATTTACTGCTCTTATCTATTTGGAACTCAATGTAATTAGTTCTCAGAACTTGTTCCTGGGTGCTGCATATCAATACCTCAGTGCATCCTTTCAAATTACTTTTCCATGGCCACCTCCAGGTGTTGGTCTTGTCTTTTCCTTCGATTTCTCTGAGGTTATTGTCTGTGCATTGTTTTCATTTTCCAGTTGTTTATTCTTTGTTCTTCATTTTGCTTCTTAAATGGTTTTAGTACATCACATTTTTTGTAGCTACCATGTTGCTATTTCTAACTGTGGCAAGCTAGAGTTTACTCTGCTGTTTGATGTACCATCCCAGGCTGTTTTCCTCATTAACAACACACATCTTGCGTCATATGAGGCTTCCTCCTTCCTTGTACCTATACAGACTATTGATATCACTTTATGGCTTCATTGTCATCACTTTCCTGGTATTTTCCTCAAACTTGTTTCCTGTCTGCCTAATAACACCTGCACCACATCACATTCAGGAAACAGCCCATGTATTCATTGCCCTGATCTTGTTCTTTCCATTGAGTCTACTTTCCATAATTATTATTGTTGTTAATAATAATAATAATATTCAAGCAGTGAGCTAGCAAAATCATCAGCATACTGGGCAAGTATTACTTAGTGGTGTTTCTGTTCTGATTTCAAATGCTGCTGAGGCTGTATTTGCTTGTCATCCTTTTGGGAGTCGGAAAAAATAAGTACCAGTTGAATGCTGAGGTTGATGTAATTGACTAAACACTCCCCCAAAATTTCATGCCTTGCGCCTATAGAATTATCATTATTTCATATACGCACAACAGATTTAACTGTTGAAAAAGAAAAGTTCCTAACATCTGGTTACAATAGATAAACTTAGATGCCAAGAACCCTCCTAAGTATTCTAGCTGTCCCTAACAAAGCTGTTTTCTGGAACTGTACTAAACAAGGTTTAATGCCTAAATCCTCTATCCATCCATTCAAATCTTTCAGGATAGGTTCCTAATGCACCTATAACTATATGCATACATTTCACCTGCACTTTCCCATAGTCTCTGTAATTCAATGGTTACGTCCTAGTACTTTGTTCTTTTCTCTATACCTCTCAAATTGACTTTCTTATCATTTTGGACTGGAAAGTCAATTATCTGGCACTTTCTATTCTCTTTATCTACCACTACTAACTTCTTGTCTGTTTGAATAGGAAAGTCCCACAAAATCTCACATTTCTCTGACTCCAGTACTCTTTTGACTCAATGATGGTACCATGTTTCCAGCTTCAAATCCCCATTTCTGACAAAGTTTCCAGTGTAAAACTTTTACAACCTGGTCCTGCTGCCTCCATTTCTTATATTCTTCCTATGCCAACTTGGGGCATTCTTCGAACTGGGACAATGAAGGGCAGTGTTGGCATATGTGGATGACGTCACCATCATGGTGTTGCACGGCTCTGAAATGGAGACAGTTGGCACCATCCTAAAGGAATATGAGTCAGTAGCATGGGCTAAGATCAATGCCAAGAAATTGGTGGGTTTCCTGGAGAGGCAAGATGATGCCATGAGACAGTGTCATTGGACGCTGGACTGACAGACCAGTTAAACTGCTCAGGGTCTTGTTTAGTCTCAACCACCAGGTTGATAAGAAACAGGACAAGGTGGTGAACAGGGTGGCTAGTCTTACCCAGAAATGGGCTGAGAGGAAACTGTCCCTGAAAGGTCGAGCAGAGGTGGCAAATGCCTACATCACCTCCTTTATCATTTATTGCCTGACCCTCATCCTTATCCTGGTTACTGCTTGACCAAGTTGAAACATCTGTTATTCTGTTATTTAAATTTCTGTGGAAGAGATGCATTACAATGGTTAGGTGGTCATTCTGTTGTCCGCATCCTCTGAGTGGTGGATTAGGTTGGATGCTGTGGCTCCGAATGCACAGCCGCACTCTCTTAGGTTACACCACCTGCAATGATTTCTGGACAGTCAGCTTGTGTGAGCTCCGTTTGTGAGGCTCATCTTTCTGCAGCTCATCTCCTTGATGGAGCTGCCGTCCTGGGTGAAGAAAAGACCAAGACTGGGTGCCTGACACCTAAAATGTTGTTAGGCACTCACAGCCCTTTACCAGTCAGGCAATGGGATTGGTGGATGTTCTGCTTTAGAAATTTATAGAGAATTAGTCATGAGGAAGTGTGATGGCATTCTCAGGGAGACTCTGCGCACTGATGTAAACAAACTGGTTAGTCTGTTCTGGAGCACTTTCCAACTGGGAACTATCATGGATAATTTCCAGACGTTCTTGGCCTGGCAGTGCTATGGTAGGGGGGTACTACCAGTTCAAGATAAACTCTACAGGCACAGATATACTGTCAGGCAAGCTTGTCTGAGGTTTGCACAGAATGATGAAACCATTCTGCATGCATTCATTCAGTGTCCAGGTATTGCTGACTAGTGGGGTTATGTTAAACAGCTGCTGTCATGTGTGGGATGGATCTGTCTGTTGGCCGAGTCTGTAGTGATAATTACCCTGACGCCCTACTTCAATCGGGCAAGCAAGGCAGTTTTCCTTTGCTTGGTGGTCGTAGCAAAAGAAGTTGTACGGTGGACAAGGTTGAAAGGCATGAGATGAGAAGAAAGTGCTGTCCTCGAGTGAGTTTACTGAAAGGTGGGCAAAAGTTGCAAAAATGGTACCTCTGTCTGTGTCGGAGAGAAGGAATTAGAGAGGGCACTCGCTCTTAGTGTTCAGGTAAATCTCAGACAGTGGGGCTCCTTGATTATCCCTGAGGTTTTCCTGTATCAGGAGGACTACATCATCTCTATCATTCTCCCTGCCACCTACCCACCCTTTTTTTTTCAACCTTTGTATGCTGTGTATATGACCCTTCTTTTTCAGTGTATACCATATATACTTTTTTTTTATCCTTTCATTATATTGTAAACCCTCACACTTTGTCTGGCCCCTTTGTCCTTTGCCCTTGTGGCAAATAAATGAAATCATTATTATTATTATTATTATTATTATTAAACGACGACGATGATGATGATGATGATGATGACAGTAGAAGGAGTAGGAGGAAAAGTAGGAGCTATAGTAGTCCTACCTTTATGGGCAAGGATTCATATTGCTGGTCAAAGTGATCTTGGATCAGTGTGTGTGTGTGGGGTGGGATTGGGGGCTCCCATGACCGGCACAAGCTGCAGGCTTTCCTCTTTCAAGAGAACTGCATCATCCACATATGTTTTGTAATCCTTTCTATCCTATTTCTCATCTCCTCCCCTCCCCACTCTTTTCTGCCCTCATCCAATCCTTATGTAAACCACTTCCACACCACAAAAATTGTAACCTGTCTTTGTAATGTCCCCATCATCTAACACCCCTTTGGCAAATATAAGAAATTTTTATCTTTATTACTACCTCTACTCTTACTCATCATCATCATCATCACCATCATCATCATCATCATTATTATTATTATTATTATTATTATTATTATTATTAGTAGTATTAGTAGTAGTAGTAGTAGTAGTAGTAGCAGTAGTATCATCATCATCAATAACAAATAATTAGCTTAGTTAACAGAAGCAACACACAAAATTTGCTTTCAATGCCTCGTCTACAAGACAGTAGACAAATGACTGTAATTATGCAAGAATTTATCACAGAGTCTGACAGTTAGAAAAATATAAATAAATAAGTATACAGAAATGAGTAAAATAATAAAATGGAAACCTGAAGTTCCAATAAGACATCAGTATTTCTACAATGCACAAAAAACAACAAAGAACCTTCATCTCAACTTATCTCTTTCTCATGTTGACATCTATTTTTATTTTTCTATTTGTCTGTTTCTATTTTGGATTTTGTTTCTTAAAAGATTGAATATTCAGTTTCCTGGAAAAATATTTGCTTTAGGCAGTGAGTGTATGTAGATCTAATCAGCTAGCAACTGTATTGTCATAAACTAGTTGCACTTGTGCATTAGTGTGAGCACTAATGAAGCAGCTAGGCTTGTTGTTAGCTGGGGAAGAGCTATTAGGCATATGGACGAAAAAAAAAAAGATGGTGAAATACTGACAGCAGTCATTGGAAAATGTACAGCAGTCCCCCAACTGGCAGATAATAAGATGATGATTTAAATGCTTGCCTTTCAGCAAAATATAATTGTTAATGGTGATTTTTGTTATAGCACAAAATCTCAGAGTTTTCGGTCTAACAGCAAAGTCCTGCCATTAATTCACTGCCAGAGAAATGGAATTATTTACATGTATTGTTGCTGGAAGTCTAATTGATATATGTACATGTATGTGTATATATGTTATTTTATTCATTTACTTGTTTCAGTCACTTGACTGTGACCGTGATGTAGCACTGCCTTTAGTCAAAGAAATTGACCCCAGGACTTATTCTTTGTAAACCTTGTACTTACTTTATAGGTCTCTTTTGCCAAGTTTCGGGGATGTAAACGCACCAACGTCGGTTGTCAAATGATGATAGAGGGATAAACACAGACACACACACACACATAAATATATATATATGTACACAGCGGGCTTCTTTCACTTTCCATCTACCAAATCCACTCACAAGGCTTTGGTCAGCCCAAGACTATAGTAGAAGACACTTGTCCAAGGTGCCATGCAGTGAGACTGAACTCAGAACCATCTGGTTGGGAAGCAGAGTTCTTACCACACAGCCATGCCTGTGCCTGTATATATATAAATATATATATATATATATAACTTTATAAAAATAGGGTAAAGTAAAATAATTTACTTTACCACACACCGAGCTTTTTAGAAATAGCAGCCAAAAATTTGGCTATTTCTTCTATTGCAAGAAAAAGTCTCCCAGACAATGTATACTCAGAAATAACTCACATAGGTATAAGGGAAAAACAACAAAAGATCACATCCATACGAGATACCCGAGGACAAGCCTGTTTCTGGATTAGTTGATTAAACGCCAACATTTCCTTCATCAGCTCAGAGATTTCTTCTGATTTAGATTTGAAAGTACTAAGAATCAAACATACCCGTCCGATATATGAAACACCGGACAAACCAAAGCTCGGTGTGTGGTAAAGTAAATTATTTTACTTTACCCTATTTTTATAAAGTAATATTTCAAATATACCGTAAATGGTCATTTTACATACCGAACACTGCTCGGTCGAATTAATTAATTCTACCCTTTTTTATTGACTATATATATATATATATACCTACATACACACATAAACACATATATATCAACATCACCATCATTTTCATGCTCACTTTTGTATGCAACAAACATACACACACATATGTGCACACATACACAAATATATATTTATTTCAAAGCTGTGCATTTCTTCAGGGAACAAAGTGATTCATCTCTTTGTAACCTGAAAGTTGGCACTACCAATAAACTCTGAAATGCTGCGCAGGGAATCATCAGCTTTGACTAGATAAATAAATAAATAAACTCTGTTACATATATTGAGTACTTTTCCTACCATCTGTTTATAAAAACATATCTCAGTTTATTGTGTATATGCGTGTGTGTGTGTGTGTGTGTGTGTGTGTGTGCGCGCACATGCTTAGCTGAAAGTGCACATATCCTTATTTAGATCTAAGAATTACACTGCAGAATTTCAGATCAGAAATTTTCAGTAAATGCAGATATGTAGAGAAGTTCCTTTTGGCAAATTGGAAAACACCACCCTCTCCAAATAGAGCAGCTGTATTACAGACTTTAGATTCCTTCCATTGTTTCTACACCATTTAGCCTTACTATATCGTCAAAGGGGACATAACTCTATTTTTTTTCCAGTTTTTTTTCAGTTTTTTTTTAATCTCTTCCACTTTTTGACCCCCACCTTCATCTATTTTTGTCTTGGGATTTCTCCTGTTCTGTTGTCCTGATTTGTAACTTGTATAGGCCATATGCTTATATATATATACATATATATATATATATATATATATATATTATGGAGATGTACTCGCATAGCAAGTAATTTGATCTGAGATTGTGTGCTGAAACGAAAACAATTGCAGCGTGGAAGGTGTTTATAAGCCATTTAAGAAACACACAAAAGCCGTTCGATTCACTTCAACATTTAAGTTTAATTTGTCAAAATATTTTCGTCGCTAAAATCCGCGACCTGTTCACTGACAAAAATCCGTGCTGCATCACGACCTGTGCATTTCTTCAGGGAACAAAGTGATTCATCTCTTTGTAACCTGAAAGTTGGCACTACCAATAAACTCTGAAAAGCTGTGCAGGGAATCATCAGCTTTCACTAGATAAATAAATAAATAAACTCTGTTACATATATTGAGTACTTTTCCTACCATCTGTTTATACAAACATATCTCAGTTTAAATCCGCGACCTGTTCACTGACAAAAATCCGTGCTGCAGCACGGATTTTTGTCAGTGAACAGGTCGCGGATTTTAGCGACGAAAATATTTTGACAAATTAAACTTAAATGTTGAAGTGAATCGAACGGCTTTTGTGTGTTTCTTAAATGGCTTATAAACACCTTCCACGCTGCAATTGTTGTGTATATATATATATATATGCATGCCTGTGTGTACACATACATTAAATATTTAAAATAATACATTTGTTATGGACTTCCAGTAAGACATGTACAATGACACAGTGATCAGCTGGAGTTAGCTGCACCATACCTACATATATGTGCCCCACTATTGACAACATCAGGGAGAGAGGAAAGAGAGAGAGAGAGAGGAGAGAGAGAGAGTAGTGTGTACAGACATTTACTGTCCAGTTGTGAGCCTTGGGGAGCAAATTTAAGTGGGTAGAGACCTTTGGTGTAGTGAGACACAGGGTGGCCCCATACACAAACAATGATATTCACCTCAGTACTTGTATTTTGAAGTCTGGCAATTACTCTGTCAGGTTTTATCACCAAATTGCTAAGTTATGGGGATTAAACAAACCACATTAGTTTGTGTTAGTTTGATCACAAACACGCTCATGCACACACACAGACACACACACACACACACAAACACACACACACACACACACACACACACACACACACAGGTGATGTATTTCCACACAGTTTCCATGAACCAAATTTACTTGATGTATTCATCCATCTGGGTCTATAGTCGAAGAAAGATATTTTCCATGCTGTGGGATTGAACCTGAAGTCATGTGGGCAGGAATCAAACTACTCAACCACACAGCCATATTTGCACAGACATTGATGAGGACGTCTGTGTGTCTTGGATCCACTCACAGTTACAACCAAGTATGCAGTGTGTGTGTGTGCAATCATGAAAATATTCCTGCTTGCTGTATGAGAATTAGTATCTCCTCGCAACAGTATCCCATAATTTCCTGGCATCACTTATGCTTCAGTAGCAGCCATATTACAAGTATCTTGGATTTACCAGCCTCAAAGATGTCATGCCAAAGGGAGATTTCTCCATCGACCAATAAATACACCAGGCAAGAAACAAAGGAAGCCACTTGATTCAGAAGCTAAAACAAAAATGCTTGACCAACATGAAGAACAGAAAAAAAACAAAAGTAAGTGCTCTCCTGAGATGCAAAGGAAGAGTCCTTTATTCTCAAGAATAATGGAGATTGTTGAATGGGATAACTGCAGATCATGTACGATAGCATTTACTTTTCTTAAGGAGAAAGGATGTTTTTCTTGGATGCTGTTCAGCCACCATGCAGTCAACAGCAATAACAAAGAAACAAGAAAGACTTCTCCACAAAATGGAGAAATTGTTAATGCTCTGCATGGAAGACCAGATAACACATGCACACACACTCACACAAAACAAAAAAACACCTGTAAGCCTATTAACAATGGAAGCTGGAGCTCAAAGAATTTTCAAGACTTTGAAGGAATGAAAAGAAGATGGCTGCATGGAAAAAATATTCAAGAGGAATACTACAAATAATGAATTATTTGATTGCCTCCAAAAATGATTCCTTCTTCAAAGACGAAAAAATGGAAAATGTTGCTAACTGCATATCTTTTATATGTTTCATGTTTCTTTACTGCCCACTAGGGGCTACACACAGAGGGGACAAACAAGAACCGACAAACAGATTAAGTCAATTATATCGAACCCAGTGTGTGACTGGTACTTATCTAATCAACACCGAAAGGCATTAAAAATCAACCTCAGCAATCAACATAGCAGCAGACGAAATATCGCCAAGCATTTCGCCTGGCATGCTAATGTTTCTGCCAGCTCACCACCTTTGATGAAAAGATAAAACATCTTTTATATGTTTCAGTCACTGGACTGTAGTCTTGCTGGAGCACTGGCCTGAAGAATTTATTCCAAAAAATCAACTAAAATACTAATTTTAAAAAAAATATGATACTTATTCTATTAGTCTCTTTTGCTGAACTGCTATTGTTATAGGAACATAACCAAACCAACACTTGTTGTCAAGCAGTTGTGACAGGAGTAATAATCTATTTAAAATCAGTACAAAGTACAGTACTTACTTTTTAATGCATATACTTCCTCTCTCCCCATCACACAGGAAAAGTCAAATATGAATCGGTCTTCAAGGGACATTCCTGTTGTTTGGCAACCAGTTAATAAGTTGGTAAATCCTATATACATATTAGAAAAGGGCAAAATATGGAATAATGTGGTTCAAGACACCCCTAAAAAAAATGAAAAATAAAAAGAGACAGGATGACTGCTCTTGTCTGGAACATCAATAATAACAACAACAACAACAGTAAAAACTAACTTAAACAAGACCTTGAGTTGGCTGTTTAAGCAAGTACTTGGAATATTCTGTTAGTAAGAAAATATCTTTTGAAATTGAACCATTCTGTTTAAATTAGGAAAAACATATTAGATGTCCCAGATATACATGTCAGGAAAAAAAAAAGGATTGGACAGGATAGTCATGGCTGGAATGCCATTTGTTATTGATTTGCATGATCATAGCTGATTAGAAGGTTAATTAACCATAAGAATAGTCAATGAGAAAGAAATAACAAACTGCAAAATGTTATATTTTCCTGGAAGAAAATTTTTTGAAATAAAGTTTGTCACATTCAGAAAATGTAATCAACTAAAATAACCTCTGTAGGAAGTAGGAAAGAAAAATAATTAGCTTGACAACTAAGTTTTGTTAAGAGAGGCAGGGGAGACAAACCCCAGAATTTAAATTAATTAATTTTAAGTAAAAGTAGAATATAGTGGAGAGTGAGTTTGATTGTAATAAATATCTTTATGTAATTTTTGCTTGTTTTGTTAAGATTTTTTTCCTTCCCTGCAGACTTTTTCAGTAATTTCAAAAATGATTCAAAAATGTTTGACATTCTAAACAATTTCTTAATTTTTTAAATTCTTTCTAAACTTGAAAAATTTTGGGTTTTTTTTTTTTGCTTCAAGAATTTGCATTTATTTATTTATTTTGTCATTGGCATAGCAGCATATATTTATATGATTTCTTTCGAGATTCCATTAAATTGTGTTTTGGTGTGGGAAAATATATACTAAAATAGTAATGACAGTGTTGTTAATGATGATGATGATGAATAACTTATTTCACTTTGTAAATGTTCAACATTCTAATCATTTTCTTTTGAGAAATCATTTCAAAGAAAGCAACTAGAATGAAATTCTTTGAAAAACCAAAAAAAAAAAGAAGAAAATTTTTTTCAAGAATATTGTTTACTTTAATATTTGTGTCTTTGTGAAATAGATTTTGGCTGGATTATGTTCTTCACTATTTTTGTATTAATGGCGGTGGAGAGGGATGGCGTTCTAGTGTCTTTTGTTTATTTTAACTCATAAAATTATGTGTAATTAAAATTACTTCATCAGTAAATGAAGGATTTAAAAATATCCTCCCCCCATCCCCATCCACTCTAATACTCCAATATAAATATCTTTAATAGGTAATTCCAGCCTGAAGAATTCAATATGTTATATAATAATAATAATAATAATAATGATTTTAGTCAGTTGTCTGTTTGCTCAACAATATCTAAATATATGTTTGGGAAATTATTGGCAGATACATTTGTTTGCTTCCTGGAAAACTGAAAATTGAGAATAATTTTTTAGCCTGAAGAGAAGGTGTGGAAGGATGAGCGGGAGGAGAGGTCGTGGTGGGGAAGACTCCTGTAAAGGATTATTCCTGTTGAAATTAAGTAATGAGATTATTAACTGAAAATATGTAAACTTGTCTTGTTCAATTATCAATGTCCCTTAAGTGTTGCATTATCTACACAAGTGCAATCTCTTAAATAACTTGAAAACAGCTAAATTGAATTGAGAAGAAATAATTAAATTAAAAACAGAATACATTGATAATACTTGTTCTTTTCTGAAGAATTATATTTGACAGAAGGAATTACACAATGTTGTTGTTTTTAACAATGCTGTTCAAATATTTGCTTTTAAATTTCTCATTTTTATATTAAAAAATATATAACACTGCTCCTAATGAAAACTGTTTTTCTTTTCTTTTTATTATGTTTTAAATTTTTAAATTTAAAAATCAAACAAAATGTATTAAGAGGGTAAAAAGAAGTGACTTCATACAAAATTTTAATATGAAACAAATTCACCAACTGGAATAAAAACAAAAAAAATTATCATACTTCAAATAAACTTGCAGACATAAGTCCATTAAAGGCATCATTATGAAAACATATTCAAAATTTGGTTATTAATAACCAAATAGTAGAAGCCGATTGACAAGATGAGATATTTCAAATAGTTTCTTATAATGAACTGCTGTCAAATGTAAATAAAGGAAATGTTAACACCGGAGATAATGACTTAGTAGATAATGATCTGCTAAGTGCAATTAGCAACATTGGTGATGGTTTACTTAGCAACACTCACTGGTGAGAAAAGAAAGGATTACCTCCCCTTGCCTTTGAACCCCATCCAAGCATATTCCATGCATTAAATACCTGCCAGTTGTTACTTGGGGATTCGACAGGATTCTTAGCGCATTACTTAGAATATATTGAAGTAGTCATTCTGGCATTCTGTGCCCTGAGTTCAAATCCCATCAATGTCAACTGTTTTTTCATTCATTCAATACAATGTCAGGTACTGAAAGGAATTTGTCATTATATTTTACACTCTTCCTCTCACTCTCTCTTTCTCTCTCTCTCTCTCACTCTCTCTCTCTCATTCTCTGTGGTTTGACAGAGAGAGAGAGAGAGGTTGGCTACACCATGTTTAAAATACCCAAATATGAGTGTGAGGAAGGCATCCTTATGATTCCGACAACATGACAGTATGCCCAATACTCAATCATATTGAACAACCACAGTTATCTGTGGTAGGAAGAACACCAGATAAAAATGCTATCTGAGGCGTCTGCTGAAAATCTAAGCATAGTCCTGTCAAACTGTTCCTGTCTATTTATTTGTACAAGCTAATAATGAACCAATGCGAGATCGGGTTTGTGGTGGTTAGGTCTGTTAGATGTAGCAGCCACACCTGCCTCATATCTTAAAACAAGGACATGTGAACTTACATGGTTATATGATCATTGCAAATAGGAAAAAGACAGGATGGTCACAGCTGGAATGCTTTTGATCTCAGGCCTGCACAGTCAGGGTTGACCAAGGGCTAAACAGCAAATTTGTTCACAAGTGATTTATATAGTCATATGACCTGCTTGAAATAGCAGTCAAATATGCCTCAAATCCTATTCTTCAATCTTAAAACAAAAAGGAACACAGTAGATAAGGTGATCCTTGAAAGATGAGATGGATTTTACAACTGGAATCCCATTTGATCAGTTCTGGTGGATCAGAGCTAATCATCATCAACAACATCTCAGTGAAACTAAATCTTTCTCAGTAAATATATTGTACCACATGCTTTAAATCTTAAAACACTACAACAAACATCCCTGTCATATGATTAAATCATTAAATTTAAGACCTAGAATGCTGTGCCTACAAATATCCCTACCAGATGGTTTAAGTCCTGTATTTAAGTCTTTAAATGCTAAGGTCGCAGGCCCTATATTAAAGATGGGAGGGTTACATTTAGGTACATCAATGATGACATGTAGAGAAGTAAAATCTTCTGTAACATTTGGTCTAATTACCTATCCTATTGAGTGCCCATAATTTTTTCCCTAAGCAAACCTGACGGGAGTATTTCGATAAGACCAACAGCAACAACAATGCCTCCAGCAATAAAAACAATCATTGTGAAGTAAAGTTTAAACTTCATTATTTTCTTATTGATCTACATTTATTGATTTCTCTCACCTTTTCTTTCTTTTCTTTTCACTTACTATCCCATTCTCAACGCTTCTCTCACTCAGTATTCTACTCTCTTTTTCTTTTATTTTCTCTCTCTTCCTCCCCCTCTCTTGTATTGATTCAGTCTTTCACTACTGCTATGTATAGATAAGATTCTGTTTAATGTACAAGTATGTTATAGCGAATTGAATTCTATTCTTCCTTTGTGCCATCCCTCTGATGCAAGAACAGGAATAAAATATGGCAGATATAAGCTACGTATCAAAACAAACCTTTGCTCTTCTCCATTTCTTTTATATCTCTCTCCCTCTCTCTCTCTCTCCCTCCATCTCTCTCTCTCTCTCTCACACACACACACACATATTTATACGGGAGGCAGAGTGCTACTTTTATTCCCCATCCTGTTTCTCCATTTGTTAAAATTTAACTACTCTTATATTACCCTCTCACTCTCTTCTGTTGTTCTCTCCCTTAGCTTCCTCTCTCTTTCTCTCTCTCTCTCTCTTCCACTGTCATCTTTCTCTCTTCCCCTTTGTCGTCTCTTATCATTTTACATAAGCACACATACACATTCATACATCCACACACATGCACATCAAACTTATATATATATATATATATATATATATATATATATATATATATATATAATAGAAATATTAAAATTACTAAGTCTCTCTAAAAGTATGGCGATAACTATTTATATATATATATATATATATACACACACATGTATGTGTGTGCATGTTAATATATATATATATATATAAATATATATACGTATATATGTGTACATATATGATTTATTAAAGATTGGCTTATAGAGTTACAATTCCACTCCAGTGCTCATGGTTTTTCAAAGCCAATAAGTAAATCAGTTCAGAGGGTGAATATATAATTTTAAAGACCGTTGAAACGGAATTATAACTCTGGAGGCCAGTCTTTAATAAACAAAAATATTTAACTCTTTTTTTTCTGAAGTATTGCTTACTTTATTAGAATTTGAAAAAGACTTGCTTAAAATATATATATATCTATGTATATATAATTGTGTGTGTGCATACACACACACACACACACACACACACACACACACACATACAGACATATTTATATATATATAAGATATTTAAAAGATGCATAATTTATGTATAGGTGCATATCATCATCATCATTTTAATGTCTCCTTTCCCTCATTTGGATCAGATGAAAGTATTTGGTGGTAGAGTTGTCTGTAGCAATCTCCCTGTCTACCATACAACAAACAGCTCAGACTTTTTTACATGGGAAACTGGAATTAAATGACACTGTATGATCGAGCCTTTTGTTTGCAAAACTTATGCAGCCTATCATGACATATCGTGGAGCCCGGATATGCTTCTGAGGTGGACAGCAAAAGTAAGGGGCACCTTTAGTGAAAGCATTGTTTACAACCAGTGAATGGACACACTCACATGTAGACAAGGAAAATACAAACTCATGCATACAAATACATGCACGCACGCACACACACACACACACACACACACATTATTATATTATTAGTATTGTAGTTGTTGTTGTTAAGGTGGTTGGTTGACTGAAATCTGAGCACATCAGGCAAAACGCTTAGTAGCATTTCTTCTGACTTTACATTCCAAATTCTGATTACCATGAGGCTGACTTTGCCTTTCATCCTGTTAGGGTCAATAAAATAGGTACCAGTTGAGTACTGAGGTTGATTCACTAAAATTGTTGGCACATTTTGATTTTCTTCTTCATCATCATCATCATTATCATTGTGGCGGCAAGTTGGCAGAAACATTAGCACATTGGACAAAATGCTTAGCATCTTTACGTTCAAATTCCACCAAGGTAGACTTTGCCTTTCATTCTTTCAGGATCAATAAATTAACTGTCAGTGAAACACTGGGGTCAATGTAATTGACTAATCATCCTCCCCCAAATTTTGGGCCTTGTGCCTTTAGTAGAAGTAATTATTATTATTATTATTATCATTATCATTATTATTATTATTATTATTATTATTATTATTATTATTATTTAAGGCAGTGAGCTGGCAGAATTGTTAGCATGCTGGATGAAATGCTTAGCAGTATTTCACCGTTTGTTACATTCTGAGTTCAGATTCCACTGCGGTTGACTTTGCCTTACATACTTCTGGGCTCAATATATTTAGTATCATTTAAACACTGGGGTTGATATAATCAACTAACACCCTCCCCCCCAAATTTCAGGCCTTGTGCTTATAATAGAAATGATGATTATTATTATTATACAGTAGTCTTATTTGCTTTCACTGCACTACTGAGCACAATTCTGTGTGCCTTGAGTATGCACTGTGGTTTGTTGTGATGCTCTTATTTTCACTGTATTGAAAGTGCTTTATGTAGGATGTCTCTGGTGCCTAGCGGTGCTATTTTCTGCATGTTATATATACTTGCAAGTCCTGGTGTTTTTGTTATGTGCTTGTCTGAATATGTTTTTTTTATCATACCTAATGTGCCTACTATAATAGGAATTGTTTTTGTTTTTTAGGCTCCAAATTTGAGTTACCTCTATTTTCAGATCTTTGTACTTTCAAAGTTTCTCCATTTCTTTTAGAGAAGCATTGGTCATTTTTACTTGGTGATCTCAGACAACTATATAACTATATCTGGCCAACTATTATTATTATTATTATTATTATATTATTATTATTATTATTATTATTATTATTATTATTTTTATATCTGCATATTTGTTACTATCACTTGTTGAGACACACCCAGCATCCTAGGGCAAGTGAAGGATAAGAGATGTTACAGTATGACTGAAAGCTTGAGGAGGGGAAGTGGCAGGGGTAGTATTGAAATACCTTCATGTAATACAACACAGACGTTTAAATTGATGGGGTTTTCTAATGATGTGGGCATTACTTGTCAACATAATCTTTTAGATTTCTCTGAGATATGGTTCTCCTGGGATATTATCTTGATGTTTCTGACATCCTTTTCTTATTGTACCTAGGGCACCCGCAATAACAGGAACAGTTCTTGCTTTAAGATGCTACATTAATCTACTAGTATTTTTCTTTCCTATCTTTAATGACTATGTCTGGTCAAGTAGCCTGGATTGTTCTGTCAATGTTGACTGGAAAATCCAAGAGGATAGGGACATTTTTACCTTCAACGACTGGCTCAGGATGATGTTCATACTAGTAAGCAGGAGTACTGATTTTGTTGTGTTTACATATTTTCCAATGTAAATACTGTCCTACCCTATCGTGGCAATTTTTGTAATTGTTTAGTGTCAGCACAGGACATGCTGTGATGAGATATTTTGTCAAATGTGTCACAGAATCTGAACTTAGGATCAGAACTGTTTTAAAGAACATTAGCCTGGTAGTTTTTGGTAAGCAAGCTTTGATCTTGTGCTACCAATATGAAACCTTCAGTCTCTCCTTTCAGTCCTGAGCTTCTCAACCACTGATGGGTTGTTGCTTGGTCTACATCAGCATCTTGGCTTTGGAGTATATACTGTCCATGAAGAGGCTTCTGGTTCCATCACACCTCAATCTTTGTTTCTGCTTGTTCTTTTTTGCAGTCTGCTTGATCCATTTTGCTACTTTTGTGGCAGTGGTTTCAGGTTCATCAACTATTTCAGGATTAATGTGAAGTTCCCTTGTGAATTTCCAAGCTTCCTTGACATTGGAATGTGACTTTTTGCTGCTTTCGTGTTTGCATACAAGCTGCAGTGACCACTCCTCTGTACTAGATTAGTACCAGTTCATTGCTCTTGTAGAAGTGTTATAGCACAGTTCTACCTACATCATTCTTCTTTCCCCATTTAGTCTAGGTAGGTACAGACGATCAACGTCTGCTTCTGGGTGGTGCCATATCCTTAGATGTTAGTAGTCTTCTTGTCTTCCTGTTCATACATTGAAGCTCTGTGAGATTCCAGTTAATGATGTTAAAACTATATTTGACTACTGGAAGTGCCAGGGTGTTAATGGCTTCATTGCAATTTTTGGAGTTGAGTTCAGTTTTTAGTATGAGTCTTATTCTCCTGTAATATTCCTTTCTTATTTCTTCCTTCATAGTAGCACGTATACCATCTTCGTTTATCCCCAGCTATTTATAGCTTTCTTGTGAATCAAGCTCCTTGATGGTAGTGTCACACCTCATCTAATTGTTTGCCTTTCCTCACTACTTTAACCTATATCTTTAGGCAAGCTTATGGCATTGAGTCACCTACAGAGGAGAATCTGAGCAGTAAGAGACTGACTCAAACACTATGAAATATATTAGTAATCTCTACTATGGTGTTGAATACTCTTTTTCTGCCAGTTAACACTAAACAAATATCTATCTATCTATCTATCTATCTATCTATCTATCTATCTATCTATCTATCTATCTATCTATCTATCTATCTATCTATCTATCTATCTATCTATCTATCTATCTATCTACCTACCTATCTACCTACCTACCTACCTACCTACCTACCTACCTACCTGCATGCACACATACACACACACGCAAATCTAATTGTGCGCATATTTTGTTCTGTAATGAAATATTAAATTTTCGTTTCTAACCAATATTCTGAAATATACTGGTAATATTGATTCAGTTTTCTTTATTACTCTTTCGCAGACATGATAGATGGCAAATTGTTACTGGAAACTCCCTCAAGTCTATACAACAAAAGGAAATAAATAAACATATTCATAACTGTAAATCAGATAGTGAATTGCAAAATATTTCTTTAAATGACACCAAATAAAAAATATTTGTCATAGATGTTACATTAAATTCAAATACATACATACCCACACACACATGCACACACATATATGTATGTATGTATGTATGAATGTATGCATCCATTCATGTATGCAGACACAGGCATGACTGTATGGTGAACAAATTCACTCCACAGCCACATGGTTTCAGTGACCTCCATGAGGCATTGACCTGAGTGACATCACTGTGTCTACTTCACAAGTTGTAAAATTTGTGTTGCTTTGATCATGTCTATGCTGTGGTCAGTGATTTTGTCATGGACAGGGACAAAGAACCAACATGAAATTTTGCGTTAACCTTGGGAAGTCTACTGCAGAGACATTGAGCATGCTTATGGTGATGAAGCAATGGGCCGTACACAGTGTTTCAAGTGGTATGAGCACTTCAAAAGCAGAAGAACTTCCCTAGAAGACGATAATTTATCTTCTAGAAGACCTGCCATGTGTGTCACCCCTGGAAAGGTGGAGAAAATTCATCATCTTGTGCCTGAGGATCGTTGGAGTACAATCAATGACATTGGTGATGTTGTTGGTCAGTCATGTGTGTCCGAGCAGGCAATTCTAATGTCCGGATTCTTCATGACAACAATGCACCCTGTCACTGAGCTCGTTTCACTCATGAGCTTCTCACCAAAAGCAACATCGTATCACTTACACACTCACCCTGTTTGCGACATTTAGCACCTGAGGACTTCCATCTCTTTCCTTCCCTAGAGGAAAATACAGCTCAAAGATTGCTGTTTTAACACCATTATTAAGATCAAGGTCCTCGACTCACTTATGGTCCTTGGCTCACTTAAAGCAAATGACTTCCAGGTCAGATTCCAAACATGGCACCAATGCTGGGACCTCTGTATTGCTGCATTATGTGACTATTTCAAAGGAGATGGTGTTAAAAATTTGGTAGATAAATCATTTTTTATTAAACATAACTAGTCTGAGAACTTTTTTGATACTACCTTATATATGCTGTAAAGTCTCAAAGAATGGTAATGCTGTTACTTTCAACTACTGGTTTTGGCTAGTTTTCATATCAGATTCTGAATATGTTCAGCACAGGCTTTTGCAGAAAGTCCAGTGAATGTATTGGCCAACTCTGTCATGTCTAGGTTTATCTTCAGTTGAAGTGAGGGTTAAGCATCCAGATAGCATATAGTCAATTGTTTCATTGTGAGCATCAGAAACTCTGCACTTGGGGTTTGCTCCATTTTTGAGGATGTTAGCTTCTGTGTGTATTGCACTCTGATTCTGTACAGCAAGAATGAATCCCTCGGTTTCTGCCTTCAGCTCTGAACTCTGCAGCCACTGATGGGTTTTTGGTTGGTATACATCAGCTCCTGGATGTGGAGATAGTATTGGCCATGGAGAAGTGGTTTTTGTTGTCATTCTATACACTGCTCCATATTTCTCAGCTTTTTTGTTTATAGAATGGAACTTCTTCTGGGGTCCTTGGCTTTTCACCAATATCACCATCCAATCACTGGTCTTAACTTAAGTATTTTTGCAGACCATTTCTGCTTTATATGCGACTTCTAGTTGGATCATCCCTCTTCTGCCTCATTTCCCTGGTAGCTGGAGGTAGTTTATATCCACCTTTGGATAATGCTTTTTATTTATAGTTTACATCCATTCTTTGTAGCCCAGCAAGGTTCCAGTTGATGGCATTGAAGCAATATTCTATCAACAGGTAGCTTCTATGCAGTTCTTTGTATTTCTCCTTTCAAATTTTCCCCTTCATTTTTCTGTGCTGAATACCTTTACCTTGTGAATATCATCTTTTTTTTTTTGTTGTTGCTGTTGCTGTTGTTAGGGCAGTAAGCTTGAAGAATTGACCATTGAAAATCTATTTTGTGCTATTTCTTCAAGCTTTTGACATTCTCATCGGGTTCAATAAAATAAAATACTAGCGCTGGGTTGATACAACCAACCAACATTCTTCCTTCATTCTGGCCTTCTACCTAAATCAGAAATAATAATTATTGTTGTTGTTGCTGTTACCTTGTACTAGTTACAATATGTGTCAAAGTATATTTCAGTTATTAGACATTAATACCAACAATGTAACATGACATCAAATTTCATTTCCATTTCTTTGCTTAAATTTTTCTTTTGTTGTTTCTAAAGTGTTTTTAAATAATAGTACCATTTGTCTTAAGATTTTTTGTTTTTTTATCTCCGTCTCATTGATGAGATGCTAAAATAAAGAAAGCTCTTTCTATGATCAGTATTTTTAGATGGTGACCAAGATATTGAAAAGAATGTTCAGTAACTCATGATACTCTAATGTTACCATCTGTGTATAGTTGCCTTAACTTGTCTGAAAGATCAACTTCCATGACCTAACTGCTCAAATCAACTGTAAGATTCTTCGCCATCTTCTTCTTATCACCAAAGAGTTTTACTTAAATTGATGATCTATTTTCAGACTCACACATTTTTCTATGATTGATGAGGTTAGTGCAGCCAGCTCATTGGAGAGCGTATTGGTCACTCAATTACATCTCAAATGAAGCATGCACTTTCCACTCTGCTGGATTTGTTTCCTATTCAAATGCACTTGCTGGCAACCATATTGAATGCTTGAATGTTGTTTAGTATCATTTCTTGTTCTTTTAATGCTGCAAAGTTTCTAATAGAAATATTTCTTGCAGTCTACCAAGTAATTATTTGTTCCACTCCATCTAATATTTCATGCATTTAGTAAGAAAATATTCATTGATTTATTTGCTTTTTTTCCAATTCATTTCATTTCAATTCAAAGTCATGGATGATATTCTTCAAAAATATTGAAAAATTTAGCAGAGTTTACACTGAAATATTCCTCTGGATTTCGATAATGCAGAATAGGAATTTTGTTCTTAAATTCTCAGAAGAAAGTTGGAAAGAGTTATAGAATATCGATTTCTTTGCTTCTTTTCATTCTGCTGCTAATGGATTTAAAGATAGTAAAATTCTGTCAAAATTTTTTTACCATATTAGATGTGAATTAATACAAAAAGAAATGATAATAATGAATCAGCTTCATTTATTTTTTTGTTTTTGTTTGTTGGTATATTCTCTGTAATAAATATTTATAAATTTAATAGTGGTGTTGTTTACTTGTTTATTCCTTTCTTATAATATATATAATGGGATAATTATATAGCAGTATTTGTTATTTTTTCCTGAAGAAAAATTAATTGAATTACTTCATTCATATGAAAGGAACTTCTCTAGATATCCATTATCAGTTTTGTCACAGGCATAGCTGTGTGGTTAAAAGTTTGCTTTCCAATCATGTGGTTTTGAGTTCAGTTCCATTACAAACCTTGTGAATGGATTTAACAATTGGAAACTGAAAGAAACCATTCATATATGTTTGTATGTGTATGTCAGGAGGGGATGTAGCTTCATGCTATACAGCCTGAGAAAAATGGTAATGCCATATTTCCATTTCTGATACTTGATACCTATTTGTAAGAACAAGAGGAATAAAAACCTCAAATTTAAGAATTTGGGGATGGCAGGAAGAACATCCTGCAGTAAGTCTTCAAATGAGTCCTTGTCAAAGCTATGTGAGCATGGAATAGGGGACACAGAAACAAAGGAAAGCAGTAATAACTGGGTTTGTGGTGAAAGAGTTAAAAAAAATGAATTTCATAGGACTGAGACAAAAGGGTTCCAACAGAGTGTCTTATAGAAGTAAGTCAAAAGTTTTAGCCATTAAGTTATGCCCTCCTCCTCTTCTTCCAACTCCTCCTCCTCCCTCCTCCCCCTCCTCCTCCTCATCATCAGCAGCAGCAGTAGCAGCAGCAATTTAACATCTACTTTTCTATGCTTGCATAGGTCATACAAGAGTACACTGGGACAGTGTTCTCTATGGTCAGATGCCCTTTTGGTCCCAGCTCTCACTAAATTCCAAGCAAAGTAATAATTTCCCAGACATTTTTACATGAAGAACTAGAAAGAAACGACACTGCATGAATGAGCCTTTTGTTTACAAAGAACACACATGTTCAGAAGCTTTGACCTGCTTTCACAGTAGACTGCAAGTAAATTACATTGTCCAACACCATCTGTGAAGCAACCATTGTTTACAATTGGCAAACAGATATGAAAACGAGGATAATATGAACTCACACACACACACAGGCATGGTTGTGTGTTTAAGAAGCTCACTTTGCAATCACATAGCTTAGGTTCAGTTCCACTGCCTGGCACCTTGGGTGTCATCAACTATAACCCTGGGCCAACCAATTTCTTGTGACTGAAATTACTACATGGGAATTGCGTGGAAAGCCCATCATATAAAAAGGTGTATGTTTGATTTTGTATTTCTCTTACTTTCTCTGGTTTGTAAACAATGGCTTCTTGAGAGTGTTTTTGTTTGCAATCTACCACAAAAGCATGTCTGGGCTGGGAGATTATTAACTCACTTGGAAGGACATCTAGAAACTCTGTGCCAACATAGTCTGACACATGCAAGCAGCAATGGTGATGACATTTCTATGCAATTTATGCCCACCAATTCTACCCATAGAGCATTTTTCAACCCAAGGCTATAGCAGAAGTCATTTCCTTAATGTGCCAGTCACAGGGATAGCACTTGCAACCATATGGTTACAAAGTGAACTCCATAACCACACAGCAATGCCTGTCTTTGATTCTTTGAAATAAAATTATCTGTTTTAAAGTGTCCAATATTTATTTTTGGGGTGGGGTGGGGATCGTTTACTGACAGCAGTTTTTTCTTAAGACTCTCCTACTTTTGTTTGTTGTTCCCAAATAAATACCTTCTTGCACATTTATTTAATGGTTCTTTGATCACTACTTTGGCAAGTGCTGTGGAGTATGTACTGAGGTTTAACATCACAGAAACATGTCCAGAAGAATCACTAGTATTGTTCCTTCCTTACCACAAATTTTTTTCTAGTTAGTTTCTTTGATGTTTCACAGTGATGGCCATGTTTCTTCATGATTTGGGCTTTGACCCCTCAGTGCAGTTCTATAAGTAAGTGACTCCTATTATAGCTGTGGGTCAATCAAAGCCTTTTGAATGAAATTTGGTCCACAGAAAATGTGTGGATGCCAGTCAAAGGAACTGTTCATGTTTCTCTGGGATTTGACTTGATCCAACACTATCCCAGCTACTCCAAACCTTTGGATAATTTTTTCAAAATGCTTTGTTGCAAAAATTTGGAAGAGAATAAAAGGTATTGGAATTGAAACTCACATTGTTGACTGCCAATATGTACAATCCTGTACTCTACTAGAGACTTAAGAAAGATTTTTGAGATTTGAGGAGACATGTCACCAAACCTCAGACTGCTAATTAAATTAGCATGCATTCGCAGTGGAATAACAACAACAACAGTTGTAGTAGTGGTGATGAATTGGGTGAGTCATTAGGGTAGTAGATAGAGTATCTAGCAGTATCTATTTTGACTCACTGAGCTCTGAGTTCAAATCCCACTCAGCCCAGCTACAGTTTTTGTCCTTGACAGTCAATAAAAAACTTATGTACATAGGTGGAGGCACAATGGCCAAGTGGTTAGGGCAGCGGACTCGCGGGCGTAGGATCGCGGTTTCGATTCCCAGACCGGGCGTTGTGAGTGTTTATTGAGTGAAAACACCTAAAGCTCCACGAGGCTCTGGCAGGGGGTGGTGGCGACCCCTGCTGTACTCTTTCGCCACAACTTCTATCACTCTTTCTTCTGTTGGCCTGCCCGCTTAGCCAGCGGGGTAGCGTCACTTGTGATAAGCGGTGTGTAGCAACATCTGATAGCCTGGTCGGTCACGGTGATATATATATATATATATATAATCTTTTTGTTAATCTCAGAGGCATTATTTGGGCCACAGGCACTGCCTTATCCCATGACTAAAAAATAATACAAAATATTTTATTAATTTACACACACACACACACACACACACATATATATATATACCCAGGCTTATTCCTCATTTTCTTTTTGGGAGGGGGTAGCCACAACAAGACACCAAGCATTCCATTTATTTCCCAGCTCAAAGAAGCGAGCCCTGTTTTATGCTCAGGTCAAGGCATAGAATGCAACCCCCAGTATCAGTAGCAGGATCCGACAGCATATGTTGGGTTATTCCTGCCGCATCAAGCTGGTTCCATACCCCTTTGAGCAACATCAAATTCACTCATCTGTCCACAAACATTCTCCAACCTTTCCTATCATTTATAATCTCTCTTGCCTCTCTCACTTCAACACCTCTGACCATCAAAGCTTTCCTCACTCCATCCATCCACACAAACCAAGGTCTGCCTCTGGTTCTGCTGTCTACCACTTCTGCCTTCATCACCCTCTTTACCATCCACTCCTCATCCATCCTCTCCATGTGGCCAAACCACCTCAACATTTGTCTATCCAATTTGGTTGTTTTCCTTTCATTCCTGCTTGTCTGCGCACTTCTTCATTCCTCATCCTGTCCATCCATGTCACACCCACCATATCCCTCAAACACATCTAGTTGCCTCTTTTCTGCCTCTCTCAGTCCCCACGTCTCTGCACCGTATAACATTGTCAGCACAGTCATGCCCTCATACACACCTCTTTTCGCTTTCATACTAACCTTTTATCTCTCAGCATACCTTTCACAACTTCAAGTATTTTACTCCCCTCCTTCACTCCGTATCCCACCTCCTCAGCCAACGCCCCATCCACCATCACATGTGACCCCAGATACTTAAAAACACTCACCTCCTCTAACATCTCACCATTTATACTCACATCCATCCTACCAGCCATTCCATCTCTCAAACATCTCATCACCTTACTCTTAGCTACATTTTAATTTTAGTTTCCTCCTCTCACACAGCTCTTCCAAACTCTATCACCAGTCTCTTCAGTTGCTCTTCCAAATCCACCACCAGTGCTGTATCATCAGCAAACAACAACTGACTCGCCTGCCATTTCTCTCCATTTTCTCCCACCATTTGGGCTCCCCTACCGAGGGTTCTAGCATTCACCTCTTTCACCACACCATCCATATATAGGTTAAGTACCCACAGAGACATTACACAACCTTGTCTTAACCCCACCTTCACATCAAACCATTCACTTACTTCACTACCCACCCTAATGCATGCCTTACTTTCCCTATAGAAACTCTGTACAGCCCTCAGCAATCTACCATCTACAACTGCAGCACATTGCATCCCTATCCACTCGGTCATTCATATATATATATATATATGTATATATATATATATATATGTATATATATATATATATGTATATATATATATATATATGTATATATATATATATATATGTATATATATATATATATATATGTATATATATATATATATATATATATATATATATATATATATAATTTAAAATGAGGGTGAGAAATTAGATATTAATTTAATTAACATCGATTTCACACCAGTGGTCTAGCATATAGAAAAACTGAAGGTTCAGTAAAATTGTATTATATACATATTAGAGGGAAACCACTATGTGGTCACACCAATGATCTCGGACATTCACGTAAGTAAAATTACGTAATATGGTTATAGTGAAACATGTATGTGAATAATCCATATTTATATTGCTTTTTCTTTTGTCTTGCTCGATTACATTTTGGTTGTTTTGCTAAATATTTTCTTGAGAACATTTCTTAGTGGTAAGGCCATACCAGATCTATTTCTAGCATAAGGGTGTCCACATAGTGGTTTCCCTCTAATATGTATATATATTCTACTTACATGTATATTACTAATATATATTTACATATCTGAATAAGTTAATCTTGAACTTGTCTGTATTATGTAAACTATTTCATACACAATTCATATTATATTGCATTATTATGATAATACACTTTATTACGTTTATATACAGTGTGAGTCATTGTAAATTTATTTCAATGAATTCTGATAACTTTTGTCTGAATGGACTTCAACTAAGATATATCTGTAAATCGAAATAAATAAAATCTCTATAAATATATTTATGTTTGGTTTTATTTTTAGCTGATTCTATGTAAAATAGAAGCTTTCCATTGATGGAACATTGTGTTTCAATTACATTCGTATTACAATTGTTCTGTTGTTCTCTTTATAAGCAACTTTTAAAACTCAAGGTTTCAAAAAGTAGTCAATGCTCATGGTATTCTTTATGTCACAATATTGGGTTCACTGGGTGTAGCCATGTGTGAAAGGGTCATCACTAGCTTTGTCATCTTAGTTCTATGACCCAATGTGTTTCCATATTAAAACCGTCTGATATTTTCCATTTGTTTATTTTTCATAAAGTTCTTCAAATCCATGTTGATGTAAGTATACAATGACTTGAAATTTACACAAAGAATGCAAGACTTAATGAAGATTATAATAAAAACCGTTTGTCACAGTTGGCATTTACTATTCTTTGAGAATAGCATCTATAACCATTGACTACATTTTTTTCTCTGAACAGTAAAATTACTTTGACTCTCCTACATTGATATAATTCTCCTCAAATAGTCAGTGGTTGTTTGATCTTGATCTCCTGCACTGTGGGTCCCTATTTTTCTCCTTAAATCTGCTTTGCCCAATAAATCTTAGAACTCAGTCACCTTAAAACTTCTGATTTTTGAAGTGATATATTTTCTGCTAAAATAGCTGCCCTCACTGTTTTTTTCTTCCTTTTAATATTAGGCTCAGTAGCCTGCATTACTCTTGTCAGTTTTGGCATCTGATCCTACATACTTCAATAATGATTTACCATTAAGGCGGCGAGCTGGCAGACACATTAGCACATCAGGCAAAATGCTCAGCGGTATTTCATCTGCCACTACATTCTGAGTTCAAATTCCGTCGAGGTCGACTTTGCCTTTCATCCTTTCGGGGTTGATTAAATAAGTACCAGTTATGCACTGGGGTCGATATAATCGACTTAATCCATTTGTCTGTCCTTGTTTGTCCTCTCTGTGTTTAGCCCCTTGTGGGTAGTAAAGAAATAGGTACTTCGTCTGTCTTTACATTCTGAGTTCAAATTCTGCTGAGGTCGACTTTGCCTTTCATCTTTTCAGGGTTGATAAATTAAATACCAGTTGTGTACTGGGGTTGATCTAATTGACAAGGCCCTCCTCCAAAATTTCAGGCCTTGTGCTTAGAATAGAAAAGAATAATGATTCACCAATATTTGCAATGAATTTGCAGTACATTTGACATTCTTTTCATTTTAAAGTCATTTTTCCATGTTTACCAATCTTGTTCAGGATTTTTTGATTCATAAATATTATTATTCTTTTATTCTGTTACATGCTTAAGTTATTGGATTGTAGCCATGCTGGGGCTCTGCATTTAAAAGTTCTGTCAGTCAGATCCACTCTAGTACTTATTCTTTAATGTCCAGCACTTATTGTATTGGTCTATTTAGGATAAACTCCTAAGCTGAGGGGATGAAAACAAACCAACACCAGCTGTCCAGTGGTAACAGACAAATATACACGCATTCTCACATTCAAACACATACACACACACACATTTGATAGACCACTACAGTTTCCATCAACCAAATTCACTCACAAGGCATTGGTTGACCAGGAACTACAGAAGATTCTTGCTCAAAGTTGAACTAAATTGAAAAGCACATCCTCATTTATTAACTATGCCTGTACCTTACATTTGATTATGAACAAAGATGGTCAATCTTGCTGCATTACGTTGCAAGCGAGTGACTTTTATTGTTGCTCAAAGCTGATCAAAGCCTTGTGGGTGGATATGGTCGATGAAAACTAAAAGATGTCTAGACTGTTTTTATCAAACTATTGTCTAAGGTTCACTTCAAAATCTTTTCTCAGCCCTCTTTCAGCATCACTTAGTACTATTGGATTAATCTTTGATGTAGAATGTTTAATGAATACAACAACTCATTTTGGATTTTGATAGAAAATAAACAGAATGATCCAGATTTATCTTTGATATAGAATATGAAATGGGTGTTTGTTGTAGCTGTAATAATTTTAATATAAAAAGTGAATGTAATATATAAAAGTGAACCACACACACAAACGGTGGTCTTCTTTCAATTCCCATGTATGAAATCCACTCACAAGGCTATGGTAAGCCCAGGCTACAGTAGAAAACACATGCCCAAGGTGTCATGCAGTGGGACTGAACTTGAAACCACACAGTTGGAAATCAAACTTATCAACCATACAGCCACACTTGCACCTCTGTGCTTGTTTCTTTCTTTCTTTATTTATTTAATTTTCATCATTTTTTCTAAATTACTTTATGCAAAAATTTTGGGATAAATCACTATTCCCAAGCCAACTAAAGATTGTCAACATCTTTTTGAAGTAATTTATCTAAAAAATAGTGAAATGATTTCATTACACAAATGTTCAGGCACAGTTGCGAATTATACACATGCATACACACACACACACACATGTAGGAGCAGGTATGAACTTCTGGTAAAAAGATTGCTTCTCAACCATGTGGTTCTCAATTTAGTTCCTCTTGTTGGAATCTTGGGCAAATGTCTTGCGAGTGTATTTGGTGGAAAGAAACCCATCGTGCATGTGTGTGTGTTGCTGTCTCCTTCCCTTAATATTCCAGGTTAGTTGTGAACCATCATGTAAGCAGTGTCCTTTGTTCCCAATCTTCCATGGAAACATGTCAGGTTATGGAGAAATATTATCTCATTTGGAAACAAGCGAGGTTTGATGACAGGAAGGCCATTCACCCATAGAAAATCTGCCTCAACAAGGTTTTGTTTGACCAAGCATGGAAAAGTGGATGTTAAATTGTGATTATGATGGTATATACACATCAACGCAATAACTATCATATTAACAAAAGTTTATTTTGGACATAATTCCTATAAAAATCATTTTTATTTTTACCAAAACTTCACCTGTTAAGTAGTCTGGTAATAAGCCAAGGTTATTAAGTTTCAAGGGAAAAATTAATTTCTTCAATATTACACTTATGCATTTCTTGTATATAATTCCAAAATTTGTTATCAGCAAAATGCTGTTGATAAAACACTTAAAGTAAAGTCATTAATCGAAAGCTCTGAACTAAGAATGTGATAAAGTGGAAGGAAGAAGCTACTTTTTGTAGTTTTTAATTATTATTTTTTTGTATACAAATCTAATGTTTCAAATATTAAACTTGACTTAAAATCAATATAGATGTGACTGCAGACTGTTATCATTTAAGATTTAAATTTTTACATTTATATGATAACATATATCATCATCATAATCATGGTTGTCATTTATCATTTCGTAACTATGTTACATCCAAGCATGGGTGGACAGTTTGACAGGATCTGGTGAGCCACAGGCTTGTGTTGAACTCCAGCCTCAACTTTGGCATGGTTTCTATGACTGGATGCACTTCCAATGCTTTACAGTGTATAATGCTATTTTTTATGTGTCACCATTGCTAGTGAGGAAAAGAACAGGAAAAAAAAAACACCCTTGACTAAAGTTGGGTGAAGTGTTTGAGAGGAAATGGTGGCTTTATGCTGGGTGTTGAGAGTCTAAAGTATGATAAAGGGTATCCTATGACAGGGGTACCCTCTATCATACAGATATTTTGCTATCAGGAAGATCCCTGGCTATACTGCATTGCATAAGGGTGAACAGTATTAACCGAGAAGAAGATAAAGATGGTAACGATGGGGTGCTAGTGCAAACTCCCAAGACATAGGTGAATATAAGAGAGGATGGAGATAGCAGACGAGAGGAATAAAGGAAAGGTGGATAGTTTCATAAGTGCATCAGGTGAGAATAACAAATAGTTATAGATGGGAGTAGAGGTGGATGTAGTGAGTGATAGATATATATTAATATGTGTATGTCTCTGTGTGTGTGTTTGTGTGTGTGTGTGTGTGTGTGTGTATATATCATCATCATCATCATTGTTTAACGTCCACTTTCTATGCTAGCATGGGTTAGATGGTTTGACTGAGGGCTGGCGATCCAGAAGGCTGCACCAGTCTCCAATTTGATCTGGCAAAGTTTCTACAGCTGAATGCCCTTCCTAACACCAAGCACTCCGAGAGTGTAGTGGGTGCTTTTACGTGCCACTGGGACAAGGACCAGTCAGGCAGTACTGGCATTGGCCATGCTCAAATGGTACTTTTTACATGCCACCTGCACAAGAGCCAGTTCCATGGCACTGGCAGCAACCATGCTCAAATGGTGCTTTTAATGTTCCACTGGCACAGCTGCCAATCAGGCTGTACTGTCATTGGCCATGACAGCAATTTCACTTGCCTCAACAGGTCTTTGCAAGTATAGTTTATTGCCCAATGATTGAAGGGTACTCTTAAATGGGCTGGTTATATAGTACTGGCATAGGCCATGTTTATGGTCTCACTTGGCTTGCCGGGTCTTCTGAAGCACAGCATATCTCCAAAGGTGTCAGTCACTTGTCATTGCCTCGGTAAGGCCCAATGTTCGAAGGTTGTGCTTCACCCCCCTCAACCCAGGTCTTCCTGAGTCTACCTCTTCCACAAGTTCCCTCAACTGCTAGGGTTTGACACTTTTTCACACAGCTGTCCTCATCCATTTGCAACACATGATCATACCAGCACAGTTGTCTCTCTTGCACAACACACACACACACACACACACACACACACACACACACACACACACACACACACACACACACACACACACACACATATGTATGTATGTGTATATATAATAAAATATACACAGTATTTAAATATGAGCTACCAATGGCTTCATGCTGTGGAAACACAATAATATATATCATGTCTTGTGGTTTATGCCTGAAGGGGGCCAAGGAGACACAAGACACAAAATCTGCTGAATTATTGTTTCCACTACATTCAACTGTTGGTAGCTCTAATTAAATACTGTATGTCTCAAACATTTATTTCTCACTGGATAGAGTACTTTCTTTGATAAAGAAGAGTTACTGTAACCATGATGTTCCAGTGATCTGATGAGCTAGCTTTCTTTATAGACATTAATTTGTGAATATGCAATTCTATCAGGGGCGTGCACTCTCAGGTATGCAAGGTATGCGTTGCATGCCCTGTGATTTTTTTATTCATATGATCGGAAAATTAGATAAAATAGTTACTTTGTTTCAAAGAAAATCCGTCCAGTTGTATTTTTCTCCCCTTCTCTCTCAGTGACTCTACTTCTGCTTTTAGAAGTCATGCATTGACAAGACCAGCATGTTAGACACTCCCTCTCTGTCTCAGTTTGTCCTTCCTTCCTCTCTCTCTCACTCTTAGCGACTTGTTTAAAAGACATGCTAAGGGGATAGGGCATTTGAAATATTTTTACCCCCTTCCTCTTTCTCTTAGTGGCTATGCTGTGGGAAGACCCCCATGACTTCCCTCTCTGTCTCTTAGTTTGTCCCTCCTTCCTCTCTCTCTCTCTTAGTGAATTCATAAAACAGATGCTAGGAGGGAAGGTCGTTCATAATATTTTGTACCCCCTTCCCCTTTCTCTCAGTGGCATGTCATGCTATGAGCTGACCGAATGATACCCACTTTCTGTATCTTTCTGTTTTGTTGAAATTGACTTACAATTTACGCCAGCGTTTCCACGTGTGTTCGTATATAAGAACAGCCTTTTACGAAATGAGTGAAATGTGTGTTATAAACAATATTTTGAGAAATAGTTTTTCGAAAGGAGAATTTGATGGAAAATAATTAATTATATCGGTGGGAGACCAAAGGGCTAATGCATTAGATAACATTGTTAAAAAAAAGATTTCCGAAGCCAACAGCCTCACGGCTTAGTATTACCACAAAGGAAAATTATCATTTCATAATCAGCCTTTTTGAGCACATCATTGAAAATCCTGAAGCATGGGATGATACCACCATAAATTCAGCAATTGGATTCTTACAAACTTTAAAAGCTCCTGATTTCTTATTTTTGTTAGAAGTATTCAGTGAGATTTTTTCTTTTTTCATATTTAACATCCTCCAGAGTAAAAGTCATGACATAGTGTATTGTAAAGATCAAATAGATAAAACTAGAACTGTACTCGAAAACAGACTTGATAATTTTTCAATCTCTTTTACTTGTTTCAGTCATTTGACTGCGGCCATGCTCGAGCACCGCCTTTAATCGAGCAACTCGACCCCGGGACTTATTCTATCGGTCTATTTTGCCGAACCGCTAAGTAACGGGGACATAAACACACCAGCATCGGTTGCCAAGCAATGCTAGGGGGACAAACACAGACGCACAAACACACACACACGCATATATATACATATATACCACGGGCTTCTTTCAGTTTCCGTCTACCAAATCCACTCACAAGGCTTTGGTCGGCCCGAGACTATAGTAGAAGACCCTTGCCCAAGGTGCCACGCAGTGGAACTGAACCCGGGGGGAAAAATATGGAGTCGATGCAGGAATTGGAATTCAGAGATCCAAGAATATATCTATTGAGCTCCAACGACATTATAAAATGCTTTATAACAAAATTATCAGTGCAATAGTTGACCAAATAAAAGCACGATATTCATCCTTAGAAGAGTTTAAATTCATGGAACTTTCGAATTTCAACAAATTTGATGAGTATTGCAAACAATTTAAAAATCATGGGTACTATTTAAGAAGAAAATTTAAGAAATTCATTGCATGTCCAGCCCCGGAAGTCACCACACGCCACTGAATTCTATTGTACAACACTGAGTATACATATTAATGCCAACATGTACACAGAATTTCTTGGATATTTGAAATTAATACTATGTTAAGAAGGTTGTCAAAATGGTCATAATCCTATGGATGTCACATTGTTAAATAAATATATAATCAACTCTCATATCTCCTGACCTTATGGTTTTATATTTTACTCACGAAATACCTTCATTGACTGGATCTTCTGGATTTTCAGTGACGTGGACACTCTATATTACACTTCTTTGTAATTGATTGCTCTGTGGATTGATAGTAGATTCTGTAAGAAGAGCTTTCTGTGTTAGTCACACAGTTCTCTTATTCCACATCTTGTACTACTAATATGCATGTATGTATAAATGAACATGCATGGGCATGCGTGCACACATGTGCACAAATGCATGCACACACACACAGACTGCAATTTGATGTTAAGTGCTGCTCTGAGAAATCTTGAGTTTGTTCCATTTAGTTTTCTTTTCTATGTCTTCATTAGAATCTACTTTAGTACAGCTGTGTAAGAACACGGTTTCTATAGTTACTCTAGAGAAACTAATCTTAAGCTCTCTGTTTCACTTTGATTTCCAAATGGTGTCCATCTCTGACTGAGCTGATCATGTTTTTAACAATGTGAATTTTAAAGCCTTTTTCTCTTTTATCATCCCATCAGCACAATTACAAGAAATCGATTATGTTTTTCTGATTTGTATCCAGCTGTTGTTAATAGGCAGCTTTCTTTTTGGATGTACTTTGTTTTATCCTCATCTGTAAGTCAATCAGGGAAGCACCGAACTCAACTCACGATAAAAACATAAGCTTGTTTTGTTGCCTCAGATCTTAATGCTAAGTCCTCATCTGTGGGGTGCACTGCAGGATGTCTCCTGTTGCATTCTTATTGTGGTTTAAAACTGATTAAATCACCATCTTTTGTTGCTTCTCCCATCACTTAGCCTAGTGCTATTATGAATAGGAAAGGGGTGAGGCTACCAAAATTTCAAAGGACACAGAGGTGTCGTTGTGGAGCACTTCAACAGTCAAGACTATTTTCCAGAGGATTCTGTGAGCAACCAATGGATTAAGTCAAGAACTTTTTGGAAATCTATGAATTTCAGTATTGCTGAAAACCATTCTGATTTGACTCCTTCAATGAGTAGCCTTACTGCTTGTATCTATGCTGTTGTTGTTCTACTTTTCCAAATCCATTTTGTTATGCAGAAGTGTATAACAAAATGAGGCCTTATTCTATTTGGGAACATTTTGCTGTGAATTTTTGCTGTCACCACTGTTCATGTGATATCTTTGTAATTTCTCAAAGATGCCAAGTTACCTTTCTTTGGAAATAGTAGGATTCTTCCCTGTCTCCACATTGTTGTCATGTCTCCTTTGTATGTTTTAGTGCAAGTCTCCTGATGTTGCTCATTTAAATGACCAGTTTTGCAAACTTCAGCTGGAATCTGAAGCTGTGAAGTTTTGTTGTTCTTAAGTGTTAGACATATATTTATGTACACTTAAGCATATATAAATATATGTAGATGTACACATATACACAAACACACCCACACATAGATATTAAAAGTAATATCTTTGTGTTAAGCACTTGATTGTGACATTGGTGTCATACCTACAATTCTAAAATTAATTAGTCTTACTAAGACAATAATTAAGTTTTAGCTCACCGCCATATCATAATTCCTATCTCTGCACCTTAACCAAAGTCAGAGTTAATTCGGAGCACAAGGTCAATCAGTACAGTTCACTGCTGTTTCATACTTGGCTGTAATAAAACAGCTGTCATATTGCAATTTGTATAAAGTTTAAATCCAGATTAATAACGAAAATGAATTTACTTCAGAATATAAGAATTTACAAAGTTCGTTTTGGAATGTAGTCATCTATAAATTTCACAAATGCTGTTCAGTATTGTATAAACATATTTTATATCATATACACATGTATATGTATATATGTGTGTATATATATATATATATGTATGTATGTATGTATGTATGTATGTATGTTTATGTATGTTTATGTCAGGTCACTTTCGAGTGCTACTGGTAACATGTAACCCAGTACAACCTGTTGCATGGCCAGGCCGTCGGTGACTAAACCTGCAACCCCACTAAGCCTGCTTGGTGAGGAGGGTGATTATTGGACACCCTGCGGGATGAAAAACAAAACCCGTCAAAGGGCGGAGGAACTCTTGAGAGTCAACGGCCATCCAATAAATGTGTATTTTTTTTTCTCTTAAGGCTTAAGGCTGTATCATGCGTGGGGACATAGAAATAATTGGACTGAATACCCGATTGCACGGTTAAACCATTGGGAGTGAAGAACTCCTAGCCTTTGTTAGGGCATCCTTCTAGGAGAAGGTAACTCAGGTAACTGGGATAACTCCGACATAAAATCTGCGGCTCAGTGGTTACCGATGATGTTGACTTGTTCTTCTTTTCGGATTATGGCTGCCTTTTAAAAAAAAATCTTCTTGCACAGGCATTGCACGATAACAACATTGTTCATGATTGTTGATGGTGCTGTGAGTCTCAACTGAATGGCTGGCTGTAGCCTTAAAATGCAAATAAAGTCACATTCGATCACAGCACCAATAACAGTTAAGCTTCGTGCAATGGCCATACTCGATAACGAGGGGGCAGCCATCATGTATGTATGTATGTATGTATGTATGTATGTATGTATGTATGTATGTATGTATGTATGTATGTATGTATGTATGTATGTATGTATGTATGCATGCATGCATGCATGCATGCATGCATGCAGCATGGGTATGCAGAAATTCCAGGGTGGTGTCCAGCATGCTGAAAGACCACTGGGAGTGAGGCGCCCCTCAGCTTTTGTTAAAGCATGCCTCTAGGAGAAGGTCACTCTGATATAAAACCAGATATGCAGGGAATGGCATTGGACATTTTGGGGATCTTTGGTTTGTGTTAGAGATCACGGCGCTCCCACATCCCTGAGCCTGCGACTCATATTGGCACCAGCTTGCTCCGGCTTGTCTCTGGATAATGTCAATAAAGTGGAGAGGTTCTATGAGGTGTTGTGCAAGCCTTATTGGACCTAAAACTCTGCACAGGCATTGCCGACCTCTGCTCGATATGTGCATTTTCTTTTTCTTTCTATGTATATTTATTTTATTTTTAATATATATTTTCTTCATTTTTAGTATATATTTTTACTTATTTACTTATTTTTATTTTTTTTATTCGGAAGTCCTGTGGCGATGGGAAGGTGATGAAGCATGCAGACCTGATGGGTTGGAAGCATGTAGTCAGCGACCTGCATGTAGGCGGCCCATGCTAGATATAAAGTCGTCTCCTTATCGCCCAAGACAGCGGTAGGATTCGGTTGCTGCATGGGTGTCTGAGCAGCTCCATTTGGAGAGGGCACTGCTCACCGGGAGACCGGGGAGGTTCTAGAAAAGGTGAACCAAAAATTGCCTGTCTTTCCATATCTGGTCAGTTTAGCGCGACTGATGGATGTCCACCCTGCGCTCGAAAAACAAAGAGTCTTTTATCTATAAAATCTGGACGGAACTTAAACATTTCACGTTGGAATGTGCGCACTCTGTTGGACAACAAGAGTAATTGCAGGCCTGAAAGACGCACTGCACTTGTTGCTCGTGAGCTGAACCGTTATAAAATTGATATAGCTGCACTCTCAGAGACTCGTATAGAAGGTGATGGTCAGCTTGAGGAAGTAGGAGGTGGATACACTTTTTTTTGGAAAGGAAGGCAGAAGGAGGAGCGCAGAGAGGCTGGTGTTGGTTTTTGCAGTCCGATCTGATATTCTTAAGAAGTTGGAAGAGCTCCCTGTTCCTATAAATGAACGTATAATGACCCTACGGTTGCACTTGAAAGGTAAGCGGTTTGCTACTCTAATAAGTGCCTATGCACCTACTTTGACTATCTGTGATGAAGATAAAACAATCTTTTATACCCAGCTGAGAGCCATACTTAGAAAAATCCCCAATTCTGATAAAGTCATTCTACTGGGGGATTTTAATTCCAGAGTTGGAACAGACTGGCAAACATGGAACTCTCTAGGACGTTTTGGAGTAGGGAAAATGAATAGCAATGGTCTCATGCTACTGGAGCTTTGCGAAGAACATGGACTTTACATTGCAAGCACTCATTTTTTGCACAAAGGTGATCACACAACAACATGGATGCATCCAGGGTCCAAAGTTTGGCACTTGCTGAATTATGTCATCATCCGCAAGCGCGACATTTATGACAGTTGTAATGTCAAGTCCTTGCATGGATCAGAATGCTGGACAGACCACAGTCTGGTGCGAGCAAAGTTCCGAATGGTGATTAGGGCGAAAGAGAGAAGAGGACCAGCCAGCATTCCTCACCGTCCAAATGTCCACAAGGTATATGATGTTGTGGTTAGAAAAGAGCTTCAGACTCGCTTGTCCAGCATTGAAACTGCTGCAGCATGGGAAGATTTTCAAGACCAGGTTGTTCAATGTGCAGCCGAAACACTGGGGTATGTTACTGCTAGACACTGAGACTGGTTTGATGAGAATGATGCTGAAATTCAACGACTATTAGTGGTAAAGCGCTATGCCCACAGTGTGTAGCACTTGCTCACTATAACAGTGCAAAATCACTACTGCAGCAATCTCTCAGGAAGATGCAGAACACTTGCTGGGAGGATCTTGCTCATGATGTTCAGGCTGCTGCTGATGCAAATGACAGCAAGAAACTTTACCATCTTATGAAGCAAGCTTATGGACCTAAGAGCTCCACATCAGCTCCTTTGCTTTCCAAGGAGTCTTCCACTCTGTTTACTAAATCAACAGAAATCACAGGTCGCTGGATCAAACACTTCTCTGAACTCCTAAACCATGAGTCAGTTGTGGATGAAACAGTGATTGATACTATGAAACAAAGACCTATCATTGGCTCCTTAGACTCCTCGCCCTCAATAGATGAAGTAATGACATCAATAAGTAAATTGAATCTTGGCAGGGCACCTGGAAAGGATGGAATTTGTACTGAGGTCTTGCGATTTGGTGGTAATTGCATCACACAGTCCCTTTATGAACTTATTAATGCAATCTGGAGGGATGGTGCAATCCCTAAGGACTGGAAGGATGCAATTATTCTTCCTCTATATAAAGGAAAAGGAGCCAGAACAATGTGTGGTAACTACAGAGGTATTGCTCTACTATCAGCTGCTGGCAAGGTTCTGGCAAATATTCTTCTTGCCCGTCTGAATGGGTGTCTCGTAAATGATGTCCTATCTGAATCTCAATGTGGCTTCCAATCTGGTAAAGGGATAATGGATATGATTTTCATAGCAAGACAAATGCAGAAGTGCTATGAGCAGAATATGGATCTTGTCCAGGTATTCATTGATTTAACTAAGGCCTTTGATACTGTAAATAGAGCCTTGCTATGGAAAATACTTGGCAAACTTGGATGTCACTTTATATCTATAATTAAATCATTTCATAATGGGATGGAGGCTTGGGTCAATGTTGATGGTGCCATGGCGGGACCCATTCCTGTAGAGAATGGTGTCAAGCAGGGTGACATCCTTGCCCCAACTCTCTTTTCTTTGTACTTTGCTGCGACTTTTACTCATGCTTTTGCTAAGGTTAGCTCTCTGGGAATATATGTCAGATATCAATCTTCTCGCCGCCTCTTTAATCTTCGCCGATTTGCTGCCAATTCAAAGGTTTCCCAGTCTATTATTCGTGACCTCCTTTATGCAGATGACTGTGACTTAGTCACTCATACAGTGGATGACATGCAAATACTCATGAATTGCATTTCTGCTTCTTGCAGGGCATTTGGACTCAGCATTAGCCTGGACAAGACTGTTGTAATGTTCCAGCCTGCACCAGGAAATCCATATATAGAACCAGCTACCTTGGTTGAAGGAACAATTCTGAAGGTAGTAGACAAGTTTGTCTACCTGGGCAGCACTCTCAACTGTTCTTGCTTCCTGGATGAGGGAATATCTTTCAGGTTGCAGAGAGCAACTAATTCCTTCCGGTCTCTTCAGTCTCGTGTCTGGTCCCAACATGGCATCGCAAGGAGAACAAAAGTTGCTGTGTACCATGCTTGTGTACTGACATCGCTTCTCTACTCATGTGAGACATGGACTCTGTACAAACGTCAGGTAAGGGTACTTGAACGTTTTCATCAGAGATGTCTCAGACACATTCTCAATGTTGGCTGGACCTCAAAAATTCCAGACACACAGATCCTGAGGACAGCTGATATCTTGAGTATTGAGGCAGTGGTGCACAAGTACCGGTTGCGTTGGACTGGACACCTTATTAGAATGTGGGATAGAAGGATTCCTAAGCAGATGCTCTATGGAGAACTTGTGAATGGTAGGAGACTCCGGCAGAAACCAAGGCTGCGATTTAAGGACTGTGTCAAGTCCTCATTAAAGGCCTGTGATATGCAGGACACTGACTGGGAGAACAATGCCTGTCATCGCCACAGATGGAGGAAGCAGGTTAAGGAGGGGATCAACACTTTAGAGAGAGCACGTATCCAGCATGAAGAACTTAAGCAAGCTGCGCGAAAGCGCACGGCTTGTATAGTGAATGGGGAAAGCTTGGTCTGCAATGTTTGCAGTCGTGTATGCTTGTCAAGAGCAGGGCTCAATGGAGCCGCAAATGCAAAATATAAGTTAGTCCTAGAGCGCACAATGTTCCTGAAGGTCAGCAATGGTCTTCCTCAGTCACTAGTGGACAGCCATCATGTATGTATGTATGTATGTATGTATGTATGTATGCATGTATGTATGCATACATGCACACATGCACACAGTGCACAAGTTTACCATTTGGGTTGCAGTTCTTAATAGTAATCTCATTGAACTCTTTGTTGCATGATCCCAAAGAATTCAATGCCATATGAGAACGGCCATAATATAATGTAAAGAGCACAACAATAATGAGAGAAAAATCATAGGCATGAACTTGTTATTCCTTTATTCCATCTGTTACATATGTTTCAGTATTTGGTAATAAATAACACCGCATTGTAAATGCAATCCATAGATGCAACTTATACATACAGCATACATGAAAACTGGACACCTCCATGGACACAGAGAAGAAATACAGATTACAAGCATGCAGTTATCTTATATAAATAGCTGAGAGAGATACAAAACCAGTGGGAAGTAGAGTGAAGAGGGGTAGGTGGGGACTAGATTTAGAGTCTCCCTAACCAGAAATATATAGAGGTGGAGAAAGCAATTAAGGGAATAGCCACCAGATAGAATGTGAAAACACTGGTCAAGACTTTAGGAAAAAAAAAGTTAACCAAGCAAATGGAACCATTTAGATAAGCTAGTAGAGTGGTGTAGTGGGAGGGGTTATAAAGCCCCAAAGGGTTGCTGACATGCCTTGTGATAGGTGAACTAATATATATATAGATAGATAAACAGATAGATAGATACACACACATGCATATACATACATATATCTCTCTCTGTATATACATTTATATATATATATGGTGGGTTAGTTCACAGGTGATCTAAATGACTAGGTATGCTAGGTAAATGCTGTAATGGATTACCAGGGCTCCAAGGTTATAGTTGAGACGGTAGTTATGGAGCCATTGTAGATTTCTGATATAGCAGATATATAATTGTTAAAGTGAATAACAAACGTTAAGGCAAGACAAACATCATATACGTTATTATTATTGGAAAGAACACCTCTCTGAAATTAAACCTAGGCAAGCATACACGCATATTGGATATCCAAACCCTCCCATTGTGGTTAAACAATCTCGCCCACCTAGCACCCAGACGCATAAAACTCAATCTAAGAATACTAATATCAAACCTTCCAACTCTCCTCTAACATACAGTAGGAATCACACCTCCCCAAATTTGCATAATAAAAATGGTGGGAGATTTATTGTCTGGTATATACCTCAATTTGCTTTAAACGTTAAGGGCCTCACCAAAGCACTCTTTAAAATAGTAGACTCTAATTTCCCACGGAATCACAAGTATCATTCTGTCTTTAACAGGTCCACTTTGAAATTATCCTACTCCTTTACACCAAATATAGAATCTATTATCATCTCATCTAACAAATGTAAACTTAGCTCTTACTCTCCAAATGCATACAACCTGACCATAGAGCTACACATCGAAAACACTAACACCGATCACAGTCACATATCCAACATAACCTGGCCCAACCACTTTAAACAACTTCAACATACATAATATTGTCCCCTCACCTCGGAGAGTAATGGGTGCACAGTTGAAACTGACACAAGCACTAATAGGCACACTGATACTATATTATAACCACTACAACTAATAATACCTATACGTCAACTACTAACAGGACTAGCAATAATATTTAGTACTAGCACACACGCACACACACACAAACACACTCCTTTTATCATTTACTTGTTACAGTCATTTGACCGCAGCCATGCTGGGGCACCCAGCATGGTTGCATGTTGATCTTGAAGGGTTTTGGCTGAACAAACCGACCCCAGGACCTTTTTTTTTATTAAACCTGGTCCTTATTCCATCGATCTCTTGGGAGACAAACACAAACACGTCGATGTAATGTCTGTTTTCCATGCTGGCATGGGTTGGATGGTTTGACTGAAAACTAGTAAGCTGGGGAGCTGTGCCAGATTCCAAATCAGATTGGAACCTGGGGCAGCTCCCCAGTTTACAGTCAAACCATCCAACCCATGCCAGCATGGAAATTGGATGTTAAAGGATGATGATGATAATGATATACATATATATTTGAGAAGCTTCTTTCAGCTTCCATAAACCAAATCCACTCACAAGGCTTTGGTTGGCCTGAGGCTATAGTAGAAGACACTTGCCCAAGGTGCCACGCAGTGGGACTGAACTCGGAACTATGTGATTGGGAAGCAAGTTTCTTACCACATGGCCACGGCTTCACCTACACACCCACACACACTTCTTTCAGTTTCTGCATTACCAGACCCATTCACATGGCTCTGATCGGTCTGGGGCTATAGTAGAGGGCATTTGTCCTTGATGCCATGCAGTGGAAATGAATCTGGGACCATGTGGTTAGGAAGTAAACTTCTTACCACACAGTCCTTCATTTATTCAATGTCTTCCTTAAATATTTTTTTGTATCATTCTAAATTTTGTTTATTCTCTATTACCACAGTTGCTACCTGCTTATCTTTGACCATTCCTGCTGTTCATACCTCTTTCTTTTCATTTCCATTGTCATTTTAAAAAATTTATTTCTTTATTCACTCATCTCTTTCTATTCTATTCTTAAATCTCATTCGTTCCAAAGTTCATTCCTCTGTTTATCTACTCTTTCTCAATTGAATTTTTCCATTACATTCTTTGATCATTCTCTAATGGCTAAAACCTTCTTCCCTATCAAAATATTTCTTTCTTTTCCTCTCCACCTTACACTCTTCTTGCTCTTTTTCTTTTCTCTTTGCTTCTGTTTCCTTTCCTTCTTTATTTTCCTTTCTTTTTAATCTTTTTTCTTCTCTTTGTCACTTCTTTTTTCCATTGTTGTCACCTTTTCTCTCCACTACCACCATCATCACCACCACACTATGACAGGAATCCTAAAGATGGATGTGCAAATTCCATCATTTTCCAGTCATAACTTCCCTGAAGAATCTCTGCACCCACAGCTGAAACTCAGAGTAGCAAGAGTCACAACAGGCTGACTTCACTGGAGTAATACACAAACACACATACACACATATAATATATATATATATATATATATAATCCTGAATCAGCAGTTCCTTGGTAGATAAAACAATTAATGATATGAATTCAGGGAAAGCCCCCAGCCCATTGGAATCACTGCTGAGATACTCAAAATATCTGGTGATGAGGGTTATGGTCTAGTCACCCGTATTGTAGATTTGGTAGTTCATGAAGGATTCATATCCAATGACTGGTGTAGCAGCACAATAATCAGCTGCTACAAAGGTAAAGGTGATGCCTTAGATAGAAATGATTACAGAAGTATCAAATTGTTGGACCAGGTGATGAAAGTTACTGAGAGAGTCATAGCCCACCTGATTAAGGATCGAATTAGCTTAGATAAGATGCAGTTTAGTCTTGTGCCAGGGAGAAGCACCACTGATGCTATATTTCTGGTAAGGCAGCTGCAGGAGAAATACATAGCCAAAGATAAACTTCTGTACTTGGCCTTTGTTAGCTTGGAGAAAGCCTTTGAGAGAGTCCCCCAATCCCTTATCTGGTTGTCAGTGTGGAAACTAGGGAAAGATAAGTGGTTGGTGAGAGCTGTACAAGCTATGTACAGGGATGCTACCAGTAAGGTGATAGTTGGCAATGAGTACAGTGAAGAATTCAGGGTACAAGTAGGGGTTCACCAAGGATCGGTCCTAAGCCCCCTCTTGTTCATCATAGTCCTCCAAGCAGTAGCAGAGGTATTTAAGACAGGCTGCCCCTGGGAGCTCCTCTATGCTGATGACCTTGCTCCTGTTGTTGAATTCCTATCAGAACTAGAGAAGAAGTTCCAGGTATGGAAGCAAGATCTAGAATTGAAGGGCCTTAGAGTTAACCTAGCAAAAACTAAAGTCTTGGTAAGTAGGAAGGCAGACAAATCACAAATCCCTTCAGGTGGATGGCCCTGCTCGATCTGTAGGAAAGACATTGGTAGAAACTCCATAAGATGCACCCAATGTAAGCTTTGAGCACATAAAAGATGCAGCAATATCAGAGAAAGGTTAACAGGGAAACTAGCTTTTGTATGTGGAAGATGCACAGGTACAGTAAACACTGAAAATGTGCAGAAAATAGACTCCTTCAACTGCGAGTGGAGCAAGCTAGAGGTATTAGACAGCTTCTGTTATCCAGGTGACCAAGTTAGTAGTGGAGGTGGATGCTCCGAGAGTGTAGCTATGAGAATAAGAATAGGCTGGGCAAAGTTCAGAGAGCTCCTACTTCTGCTGCCAACAAAGACCTCTCTCTCAGAGTGAAAGGCAGATTGGATGATGCCTGTGTGCAAACAGCTAAGCTACATGGCAGTGAAACATGGGCTGTGACAGCTGGGTACATGCATAGGCTTGAAAGAAATGAAGCTAGTTTGTTTCACTGGATGTGCAGTGATGCATGTTCAACAGAGTATAAACATCCTGAGAGAAAAGTTTGACATAAGAAACATCAGATGTGGTGTGCAAGAGAAACGACTGTGATGGTATGTGCATGTAATGCATATAGATGAGGACAGCTGTGTAAAGAAGTACCAATCTCTAACTGTAATGGGAACCTGTGGTAGAGGTAGACCCAGGAAGACATGGGATAAGGTGGTGAAGCATGATCTTTGAACTTTAAGCCTCACAGAGGCAATGACTAATGACCGAGATCTTTGATAATATGCTGTGCTTGAGAAGACTTGTCAAGTCAAGGGAAATTTTTGTCATGGCTGATGCCGGTGGCACGTAAAGGGCACCCATGCAGGTGGCACGTAAAGGGCACCTATCAAGCCTTGGGCCTCATGGAGGCAAAGTGGCTGAGATCCTTTCGAGCGTTGGGCCTCATGGAGACAATGACCGAAACCTTTAGCATTATGCCATGTTTCAGAAGAAGATCCTTCAAGCTAAGCAAAATCACAGTTGTGGCAGATACTGGTGTCATGCAAATAGCCCCTGTGCCAGTGACACGTAAAAGAACCCATTTCACTTTCAGAGTGGTTGGTGTTAGAAAGGGCATCCAGCTGTAGAAAACTATGCCAAATCAGACTGGAGTCTGGTGCGGCCTTCCAACTTACCATCCCTGGTCAAACTGTCCAACCTATGCCAGCATGGACAATGGATGTTAAATGATAATGATGATATGTAGTTAAATAAGATTTGAATAAAAACCTTGTAGAACACTGTGCAAAGCTGGTCCACAGTTCTTGGGTACTTTATGTATTTTGTTTATAATTGTAGGTGCAGAAGTGGTTGTGTGGTAAGAAGCTTGCTTTCCAACCACATGGTTCTGGGTTCTGTCCTACTGCATGGCACCTTGGACAAGTGTCTTCTACTATGGCCTCAGGCCAACCAAAGCCCTGTGACTGAATTTGGTAGACGGAAAATGAAAGAAGCCCATTGTATATATACACATATATATATATATATATATATATATAATATCTGTGTGTGTGTCTCTGTGTCTGTTAGTCCACCACCACTGCTTGACAACTGGTGCTGGTGGGCTTATGTCCTCATAACTTAGTGG
Organism: Octopus sinensis; assembly: GCF_006345805.1. NCBI lineage: Eukaryota > Metazoa > Mollusca > Cephalopoda > Octopoda > Octopodidae > Octopus > Octopus sinensis. The sequence goes on along the minus strand of NC_043006.1, from coordinate 89,632,663 downwards.
TTCAGTAAAAGAGACCAATAGCGTAAGCACCAGGCGTTTAAACAAATAAGTACTGCAATCGATACATTTGACTGAAAATTCTTCAAGGTAGTACTCCAGCATGGATGCAGTCTAATGACTGAAACAAGTAAGAGATAAAAGATTGTATTTTGTCTGTCACTAAATGTATGGGTTTAGTTTTGTCTTTAAACTGCTGAAAATGACACATCCCTTTGGGTCTGAATTCTCACTCTGAGTGAAATGACAGTAAGGTCTGAGAAAGGACTTATGTAAGCAATCACCTGAAGAGGAGCATTTTACACCTTGGATGCCTGAAAATGATTACACAACATCTCACCAATAAACTACAAGTTTTAAAATGTGTCTAAACAATTGTAGTGATTATAAATAATGTTCATTCCATTTTCTATAATACACACACATACATATAATATATATATATATATATATATCATCATCAACATCATCATCGTTTAACGTCCGCTTTCCATGCTAGCATGGGTTGGACGGTTCAACTGGGGTCTGGCAAGCCCGAAGGCTGCACCAGGCCAGTCAGATCTGGCAGTGTTTCTACAGCTGGATGCCCTTCCTAACGCCAACCACTCCGAGAGTGTAGTGGGTGATTTTATGTGCCACCGACACAGGTGCCAGACGAGGCTGGCAGACGGTCATGCTCGGATGGTGTTTTTTATGTGCCACCGACACAGGTGCCAGACAAGGCTGGCAGACGGCCACGCTCGGATGGTGTTTTCTTATGTGTCACCGACACAGGTGCCAGACGAGGCTGGCGGACGGCCACGCTCGGATGGTGTTTGTTACGTGCCCTCAGCACGGAGGCTAGTCGTTGCAGTACTGGCTACGGTCACGTTCGGATGGTTTTCTTATGTGCCACCGGCACTGGTACCACAAGGATACAAATTCCATTGATGTTCATCTATTTGATTTGATTCGATTCGATACTCACTTGCCTCAACAGGTCTTCACAAGTGTCACAAGAAGGAAGGTATGCACAGGTGGACTGACTACGTCCCAGGTAGGGGCCACGGATTATGGCTTCACTAGTCTTGCCGGGTCTTCTCACGCACAGCATACTTCCATAGGTCTCGGTCTCTAGTCATTTCCATGGTGAGACCTAACGTCCGAAGGTCGTGCTTCACCACCTCGTCCCAGGTTTTCCTGGGTCTACCTCTTCCACGGGTTCCCTCAACTGCTAGGGATTGGCACTTTCTCACACACCTATCTTCATCCATTCTCGCCACATGACCATACCAGCGCAATCGTCTCTCTTGCACACAACAACTGATGCTTCTTAGGTACAACATTTCTCTCAAGGTACTAACGCTCTGTCGAGTAAGTACACTGACATTACACATCCATCGGAGCATACTGGCTTCGTTCCTCACGAGCTTACGCATGTCCTCAGCAGTCACGGCCCATGTTTCACTGCCATGTAGCATAGCTGTTCGTACACATGCATCATACAGTCTGCCTTTTACTCTGAGCGAGAGGCCTTTAGTCACCAGCAGAGGTAAGAGCTCCCTAAACTTTGCCCAGGCTATTCTTATTCTAGCAGCTACACTTTCAGCGCACCCACCCCCACTACTGACTTGGTCACCTAGATAGCGGAAGCTATCAACTACTTCTAGTTTTTCCCCCCGGAAAGCGACGGAAGTTGTTTTCTGCAGATTTTCGGAGGTCAATGCTCCAGAGCATCTGCCACATACAAAAACTATCTTCCCAGTTAGCCTACCTTTGACATTGCTGCACCTCTTATGTGTCCATAGCTTACACTGGGTACATCTTATAGAGTTTCTACCTACACCTTTTATATATATATAAGTGTTCCCAGCACTCGGCATCTTAGTTTAGGAGCCCTTAATTGTATAACTACATGAATAATATTTTTCTATATGAATAATATTTTTGTCTTATGACTAATTCGTCTTTTGTGCTGGGCACCTGGTAGTAAATAATATTACTACCCTTCTTGTTCATATATATATATATATATATATATATATTTATATATTTACACACACACACACATACATACATATATACATACATTCATGTGTGTGTGTGTGTGTGTATATGTGTGTGTGTGTGTGTGTGTGAAAAAGGCACAAAGGTAATGGATATTCAGACATTTTATTCCAGTTAGCTTACACATGTTTCTGATAAACCTGAAGAATGCATAGTTCACTAGAACATAAGGAACTTTGCATTCTTTAACTTTATCGGAAATGCATGTAAGCTAACTGGAATAAAATGCATGAATATTTATTACTTTTGTGCCTTTTCTATAGTATTCTTTAACAACATATCCATTTTTTCTTTAGAACTAAGCTTTAAATTCACAAATTGAAGTAGCGACTGCTTGTTAACTACTGATTGCCCGAATTTCTATGTCTATCACTGGCCAATTGTGTTGGCCTCGTTTATTTTCCTTGATGGAGTGCTTATAAGATATATTGTGCAGATGCTTACATTTGATAAATTTGTATGTGTGTATATGTATGTATGTATGTATGTCATTGTTCAGTTTTATTTCAAGATTTCTTGTCATTAAAGAAAGAGCTAGTTTGTAACCTAGATCCAAGGTTCCTTCATTGGAATCTCAACATCAACAACAGGATGTTTTTGTTTGTATGTGCGTATATGTGCAGATTTGTATGTTTTGCTTTATGTATGTATTCTCATGCATATAGTTGCATATCTAGACACACTCGTATATATATCAGGTCTACATGATCAAGATCGACCAGCATTTAAAAATAACAAAGACAAAAATAAAGCAATATATCTTTTATGGGTTTAGCCAAAAATTTTATCTATTTGGTCTCATTCATAAGTGACGAGGCTTGATGACTGTCTTGGCGAATATTTGTGATCATGGAAAGTCAAATGAATAATTTGGCTAACAAGAAGATTGTATAAACAATATATATATGTGTGTGTGTGTGTGTGTGTATAAAACCATACATACATACATACGTGCATACATACATACATACGTGTATATATATATATATATATATATATATATATATAGTAATGATGATAATAATCCATGGATGGAATTTATAGATATTTCAAAGCCTTGCTCTGCACATTTGCACAAATCTCATCGTCCATATTCGTGGGACGATCTCGGTACTATCTATAGTATCCATGGACATCAGGTGGATCATAGTTCATGCATTCATTTCATCAGGTGATACGGCATTAATGTTGGAAGCAACGAATATATAACTGAAAGATATTTATCAATTGTCACCAATCAAAACCTTCAATGTGGGTAGTTCTGTGTGTATTTGGTTGAGAAGAATAGGTGATGAAAAGAGAGAGGAAATATAATAATGAAAGAGAGAGAGAGGAATGTGTAGTCAGGCTAGACTGGTTTTGATATTTGTGTGTGCGGATGTTGGGATGAGTAGTAAAATTTATTGGTTTGATCTTACCCACAAAAGGCACTTATTTTGGTGTAAAAGCTCATTGTCTGAGTTGCCAAATAATGTTCCTTTAAAGGGTCCTTATAATTACTTCTGGTGGTACAGTGACATAGAATAGGAAGATAATGTGTTTTTTTTTTGTTTTGTTTTGTTTAGTTCATTTACATGTTCTCTTGTTCCATTAGATGCTAGTAACGGTTAGTGTTTCATAATGCTCTGTTTGAATTCTAGGATGGATGCCTTGATCTTATGCCTGCTTGATATAATTACTTCAGAATGTCTATTAATTATGTCTTCCCCAGATGTGATCTCTAGGATTTCCTCTTGGTATCAGTTACACAGTTGCAGTGTTCAATTGTATGGTCTAGCATTTTTTTTTATTATCGACCAGTGGGTTGTATGCTCCACTCCCTTCCATTTCAGCCTCTGAATCCCATTAGATCATGGTGTACAGAGCCATTTGTTTTTATTGGAAAATGACGTAAGATGATTGTGCAAATGATATTTCATGGTGTCTCCAGTTCCACCAATAGACACATTTGTGAACCATGTTCTTTACCATGCAGTTATTAAATTTGCATTCATTTTCCATCTGCAGTTACCTGTTATATTATCTATTAACGCTCACATTCTTTCTTCCTCCTGCAACAGTGTTCTTATTTTCCTTAAGTCATGGATTGCACTTCCAATGGTAAAATGCTGTCTGGACCTGCTCTTGTTATGGAGGAGCTTTTATCATTCATATTTGCATTGTTTATCATGTTTTGATCTGCAGTTTTTCGATAAGCTCCTGTTAGTTTTATCTTACTGAGCTTTATGCTATTTAATTTGTGTATGTAGTATTCTAGACTGTGTGATGTCACATATGCTAATTTCACATTATGTCTGTTGATGATTTTGTAATATATAGGCGCATGAGTGGCTGTGTGGTAAGTAGCTTGCTTACGAACCACATGGTCCCGGGTTCAGTCCCACTGCATGGCACATTAGGCAAGTGTCTTCTACTATAGCCTCAGGCTGACCAAAACCTTGTGAGTGGATTTGGTAGATAGAAACTGAAAGAAGCCTGTCATATATATATATATGTGTGTGTGTGTGTGTGCGTATGTATATGTTTGTGTGTCTGTGTTTGTGCCCCCAACATCACTTGACAACTGATGCTGGTGTGTTTACGTCCCCGTCGCTTAGTGGTGCAGCAAGAGAGACTGATAGAATAAGTACTAGGCTTGCAAAGAATAAGTCCTGGGGTCGATTTGCTCGACTAAAGGTGGTGCTCCAGCATGGCCACAGTCAAATAACTGAAACAAATAAAAGAATAAAGAATATGTGCTACATTTAGGGAAGTACAACTCTATAGGACAGCTATTGCAAGTTGATATCATTAGGCTGTAGCCTGCACAAGAAGATAGGAGCTTTTATATACATAGTCAAAAATGTTTCCCCTGTACATGAGCTGAAAGGATATATATATATATGCATGTGTGTATATATATATATGCATATATTTCATACATATGTGTGTGTGTATGTATATATATATATATACAAAATAAGAAAATGGACAAATACATCTAAATCTAATATCGATTACCAGATAATACTCAATCACATACTTTATTAAACCACCACATAAGAAACTGTAAGGACAAACATAATAAAGTAGAACAACATAGTGTACATAAAGGAGTAATGTTATACAGTTAGTACAATATGTATAAGATAATATAAAAATAAGTAAATATAAGTATAGATATAGACTATACATTTATACATTATATATATATATATATATGTGTGTGTATGTGTGCTGAGGACATGTGTAAGCTTGCAAGAAATGAAGCCAGTATGATCCGATGGATGTGTAATGTCAGTGTGCATACTCGACAGAGTATAAGTAGCTTGAGAGAAAAGTTGGACCTAAGAAGCATCAGTTGCGGTATGCAAGAGAGACGGCTACACTGGTATGGTCATGTGGCAAGAATGGATGAGATTAGCTCTGTGAAAAAGTGCTACACCCTAGCAGTTGAGGGAACCTGTGGAAGAGGTAGACCCAGGAAAACCTGGGATGAGGTGGTGAAGCACGATCTTTGAACATTAGGCAATGACTAGTGACCAAGACTTTGGAAATATGCTGTGCTTGAGAAGACCCAGGAAGCCAAATGAGACCATAACCTTGTGGCCTATGCCAGGGGTGTAACCAGCCCACTTATGCATACCTTTCCTTCATTGGACACTAAACTCTGCTTGCAAAGACCTGTTGAGGCAAGTGAAATCAAAATCGAATGAAATTCGACAATTAGCACCCATGCCAACCTTCCTTCATTGGACTCTAGACTCTGCTTGTGAAGACCTGTTGGGGCAAGTGAAATCGAAATCCAATTCGATGACTGGCATCCGTGCTAGTAGGGCGCTAAGAGCACCATCCAAGTGTGATCATTGCCAGAGCAGATAACTGGCTTCCGTGCTGGCGGCACATAAAAAGTAGCATTCGAGCGTGATTGTTACCAGCATCTCCTTACTGGCACTTGTGCTGGTGGCACGTGAAAAAACATTCAAGCGAGGTTGTTGCCAGTGCCGCTGGACTGGCTCCTGTGCAGGTGGTATATAAAAAACACCATTTGAGTGTGGTCATTGTCAGTACCACCTGACTGGCGCTTGTGCCGGTGGCACGTAAAAGCACCCACTATACTCTCAGAGTGGTTGGTGTTAGGAAGGGCATCCAGCTGTAGAAACTCTGCCAGATCAAGATTGGAGCCAGATCTCAGTCAAATCGTCCAACTCATGCTAGCATGGAAAGCAGATGTTAAACGATGATGATGATGATGTGTTTGCATGTGTGTGTGTGTTTATATATATATATATATATATAATATATATATATATATATATATGTATTTATTTATTGCCCACAAGGGGCTAAACATAGAGGGGACAAACAAGGACAGACAAAGGGATTAAGTCAATTACATCGACCCCAGTGTGTAAATGGTACTTAATTTATCGACCCCGAAAGGATGAAAGGCAAAGTCGACCTCGGCGGAATTTGAACTCACAACATAACGGCAGACGAAATACAGCTACGCATTTTGCCCGGCATGGTAACGTTTCTGCCAGCTCGCCTTATATATATGTACTAGCAGTATCGCCCGGCGTTGCTCAGGTTTGTAAGGGAAATAACTATAAAGCATTTTTAGAGAGTTATAGCCAAAAAATAGCAAAAAAAATGGAAAAAAAATGATGGTAAATTTTTTTTGAGAGTAAAAAAAGGTTGAGTTGCGTCCCCTAGACAGTCTGTGGTTTGTTTTTTTTGATTCTCGACCCCATGTCGAATTTATCGATTTTTTTCAGACCTGGGGGAACTTTTCAAAATTTGCGCTGCGTTAGTTTTGAATTATGACATTGGGCTATGTGTGTGTCAAGTTTCATCAGAATTGGTTGAAAGCCGTGGTCAGGGTGAAGGTACAAGCAAACAGACACACAGAAACACGCACAGACAAACTGCCGTTTATATATAGAGAGATATATATAAATATGTATATTTATATATATATATATATATATATGTGTGTGTGTGTATATATATATGTATATATATATATATACATATATATATATATATATATATGGAGACATACACCATACACATACCTACGTAGACACGTGTGTGTGTGTGTGTGTGTGTATGTGTGTGTGTGTGTGTATGTGTGTGTGTGTGTGTATCAGTTGGAAGAGTTAGCTTGTGAGCTTGTGTTTGTTATCAAAAGATGACATTTCCTGCTCTTTTATTGGGTCTGTGGTGTGTCTCCAAGTTGAAAGAATGAGCAAAGTGTATTTGAGAATTTATTTGATGTGTTTTTGTTGTTGTTGTTGGTCAATGTTTGGTGCAAATACTTGTGTTTGACTTGAAGCTATCTTGGGAAAACCAGAGATCTTTTTAACCTCAAGAAAATGGAATATTTATCTTGCAGAGTGAAAAAACTGAAATACTGCAAGTTTTACCACTTTTTTCCATTCACCTGGTATTAAGGAAATGATGATGATGATTATGATGATGATGATTATGATGATGATGATGATGATGATGATGGTGATGGTGGTGGTGGTGGTGGTGGTGGTTATTATTATTATTATTATTATTATTATTATTATTATTATTATAATAATAAGGAAGAAGGAATAATAATAATAATAATAATAATAATAATAATAATAATAAGGAAGAAGGAATAATAATAATAATGGTTCAGAATGAGGATGTAGAATTCAGTTTTAATGGTCTAGTCATTATAACAAATTTATGATGAAAGACATTCCAGCATGACCATACAGTTAATCTTTTTAGAATATTTCTGTTTCTTGCACCACTCCATCTAGAGCCACCCATCCTTATATATCATAAGAATAGCCTTAAATTTCCTCCTACTCAATCTATCTCACTATTCCCCTTCTTTTTACCTTCTTGGCATCGTTCCACTACCCCCATCCGACACTACTCTTTCCCTTCTATTAATTACTCCTACTCCCAACACTGCCCCTGTTATCCTCCACCCCACTAACACCTTCTGCTAACAATAAACTTCTTCTTCCTCTCTTCGTGCTTTCACTTCTTCGCCTCTCTTCACCTCATCTAAACTCTTCACTTTCCATCCTCTTCTCTCCTTCTGATTTGGTAGTTCTTTGGTCTTGCACCCAATATTCTATCTATGATATGGTCTGCATTAAGAGAAGCATTTAGTCAGAGAAGCTGTACCAAAACTGAGATAATGGAACAAGAGCACCCGTTGACCTGTCGGATTCTGTTGAGTCATTCTACCCATGTCAGCCTCCAAAGTGGATGTAAAATGAAGATGATGACAACAGTGGTAATGATGATGATGACAATGGACCCCTTTGTCAGATTGATTCTATACCTATGAAGTGGTACCAAAAAGTTCCAGGACTAGTTCTGTTTAATTAAAAAAAACTTCTTTCCCTAAGTTTTAACATCATCACTTTCGAAATGGTCACCTTGCACAGCAATACACTGGTCCAAGCATTCCTGCCACTTTTGGAATCCAGCCTGGAAGTCACTTTCCATAAGCAAGTCGAGGACCTTCTGTGATTTGCTCTGGATTTTGGCAATGGTGTTAAAATGGTGATCTTTGAACTGCATTTCCATCTTGGAGAAGAGATGGAAGTCTGCCGGTGCTAAATCTGGTGAACAGGGGGGTGGGTGTGGAAGTGATACCATATTGTTTTTGGTAAGGAACTCATTAATGCAGAGAGCTTAGTGACAGGGTGCATTGTCATTGTGAAGAATCCAATTCTTTGCACTCCACCGATCCAATCACTTTCGCTGAATGTCCTCCCCCAAATGCTTCAAACCATCAAAGCAGAACTCTCGATTGACGGTCTGGCCCGGGGGCGGGGGGACGGATTCTTGATGCACAATTTCCAGGGATGATGCTCATAGCAGGTCTCCCAGATCGCTCAACATCTTTCAGGTATATTATTTACATTTGACGGATGTTTGTCTTCATCTTGTTTGTTGCTAACACAACAGTCAGGTGTCTTGGGGAAATATCGAACTTGGGTTCTCATATGGGTTCACATATGGTGTAATGGTTAAGAGCGCGGGCTACTAACCCCAAGATTCCAAGTTCAATTCTAGGCAGTGACCTGAATAATGATAATAATAACATTGAAAAATGCCTTAGGAATAAGAACACAAGTTCGAAATTTCCCCCAAGACACCTGATGAAAGCTGGAGGGTATATCAGCCAAAATGTTGTGTTAACAACAAGCAAGATGAGGACAAATATCCATCAAATGTAAATAATGTAAATAATGTGCATAATTCCTCATCTCTTAAAAATAGAACTGTATCTTTCAGGTGTGTTCTTCCACTTTTGAAGCTCCAGCATACATTCCATACAACCCATTGCCTCATCACTGTAAGCTTGCCAAAGCATGCTCAATGTCTGTGGCAGACTTCCCAAGATTAACGCAAAATTTCAAGTTGGCTCTTTGTCCATGACAAAATCACAGACCACAGCATACACGTGATCAAAGCAACACAAATTTCACAACACGTGAAGTAGACACAGTGATGTCACTCAGGTCAATGCCGCATGGAGGTCACTACTAGCTCTCACTGTGTATGCAACCCTGTGCTGCCATCTGTTGGCATGCTACAGAACAAGTTTGGGAACTTTTTGATACTACCTCGTACATGAGTATGTCTTGACCTGGATGAGAATCTTTTGCAGAGGTCGGACAGTGATCCAGATGTAAGACCTTCTTACATCTGCACACCAGATGTAAGGCCTTCTCACCTCCATGCTTCTGGTTGTTGTCCAAAGGTAGGGGCTAATATAGAATAACCCCAATGTCATCATAAATATTGTGAGAATACAAAATGCGAGAAAACATATCACAAGTTATCCATTTTGTTTGTAAGACTTTCGCAAATCTATCATCCTGGATTGGTATTTTTTTTTATTATCTCCAAAATGAAGAATGTTGATTTGGTAAGATCTAATCTCGAAGCACAAAGAACTGGAACAAATACCACAGGCCATTGTTTCCAATACTCTTATAACTCTGCCAAATTTGATGCTTCAGATATGTTTTTGAATATTATATTTAATGATGCTTTTCTTTGTTCAAGAATTGGCTACGTAGATGCTCCCTTGTGTTCCACATAGCAACAATGGTTCTACTCATGCCGTTTGTTATTACTTCTCCTGTTTTATTCGTGTTATTGTTACATGTGTGGAAATATTAGTGTGTTTGTGTCAATCATTGATTTTGTTCTGGTTTAGATACAGATCCCATCTTCAGTGATCAGATATCTGACCATCCCATCTTATTTCAAGGTGTTGTATATCTAGGACCACATTACCCAAAGTGTTCTTCACCTATTTTTAAGAGAGGAGTGTGTGATTTAATGAGAAAAATATATCTTTAAGAAAATGAAAGAACTTGTTGGATAATGTCTGAGACATTGCTTAGAAATGATTCAGAATGGTCATGATTGGAATATCTTAATTTGCTTAATCCAGGTCTGACCTGGAGTTAAAAATCTCCATTCATTACAATAACAATAACAACATCAACATGTTTGGTTCTTGAAAACAGTTTCATACTAATAAGACTGATTCATATCCCAAAGTTTGGATCTGAATTAGCACCAGTCACTTGCCAGTCTTGCTTTAATTCAAATTCCACCCCTCTTACTATCTCTTTTCTCTCTCTTCCTCTCCCACTCCCCTTTCTCTCTCTTTTTCTTTTGCTGAAATTTGGCATTAACCCATTTCCATTAATTCCATTAATTCATTCTCAACAGTTTTCTCCTCAGTATCAATCAGGCATTATAAAGTAGTTCTTTTACTTAGACTCATATTTGATTGACTTGGATTGATGAGTGTTGATTGATTTGGTTAGGCTTTGTTTGTTTAGGCTTCGTGTGACTTGGCAGTGCTAGACAAGGCTTGCATCGGCTTGGCTGAGTAGGCTAAGCTTGGCTTGCTTTGGCTTAGTTCAGTCTGGTTTAGTTTGGCCTGCTTGGCCTTCCATTTCTCTAGAACGGATAAAATATGTACCAACATCACCTCCAGACATTACTGAACTACATTTAGCTCATTACACTTCATGCTTATGCAAAGAAAAATTATTTTGTTCCTAGTCCGAGGGATTGAGCCATTATTTAATGGGAAGACTATAGTTAATAGATAGGAAAATATATTTCTTTCTTTTGAAATAGAATTGATAAGTAATAAAATGTTTGCATCTTCTCATAGAGAGTGGTGTTTTCTTGAAAATATTTATTGCAAGAAAAAATTAAAGCAGTGAAGGCATTTCAGCTGAGAAGCTGTCTGTTGAGTCATTTTGATTTTGCAGTCAAAATGTTATTAAATAGATAGAAGAATACTGGTATCACACACACACGCATTGTGTGTGTGTGTGTGTGTGTGATAATATACACATTAGTATGTGTGTGTGCATGCCTATATATATATATATATATATATATATATATATGTAGAGAGAGAGAGAGAGATGTATGCATGTATGTATAGAGCATGTCTGTATGTATACAATGTGTGTGCATACACACACATACATTCACATGTGTCTGTATATAAATATATATATATATCTATGTGTATATATATATATATATATATATATATATATATATATATATATATATATATACACACATATATACATATATATATGTATGTATGTATGCATATATATGTATATATATATATAGTATGTATGTATGCATATATATGTATATATATATATAGTTATGTATGTGTGTGTGTATAATACTTATGCACTTTCACACACCTACACATATAAATAAATATATATATATCCTTGTGTGTTATAGTTATATATTGAAAAGTTGTTAATATTCCAGTAGTTTCTCTGTGTAAGTTATTGGGCCTCAGCTGCCTCCATAACTTATTTGTAGCATCTCATACTATTTCAGTGCAACTTAACTATTTATATTTTTGCATGTTTTCAGTCAGTTGTTTTGTTACTAATTTCATAAAAACCTGTTTGATGCTTCGTTCATTGTGAGGGTGGTGTTCTTTTTATCAACGAGACACTAAAAAAGGGGTTGGTGCTGGGTTTTTTTTTTTTTTTTTTTTTTGAAGGATTAAATTGTATTCTATCTAACTGCACTTTGAAGTTCTGACAACAAGATTAATTAAGTTGCAATCAAAGCACCTGACATTAATCCCTTGATAAATCATAGCTAATATGCTTTTATGCAAAACTGTCCAACTATAAATTCAATTTAATTTGCACAATTATTTATAATTCTATGCTTTGAACAAGAAATTAGTTCTCAGAGATTTCTTCTGCTTTTTCTATTTTTATTTATCATTTTTTTTTTTTTTATCACTGAATAAAACTGAAATAACATAATCATAAAACAGAATTGAGAAGGAGCAATAAAACTATCGCATAACTTTATTAGCTGAGATAATAGTGACAAAATTGGCTGAAGCTTCAAGACATCTTTTAAATAGAAACTCTTACTTTGTAGGTAACGGAGAAGGTCACAACAGGAGAATACTAAACTATATGCATTGCACTATTTACATTTTCCACATTTTTTTTTGTGTATTTATATATTTAGTTTTTTCTTTTCTCCTTCACTCACTTCTCAAGATTCATATTCTATCAAATCTGACTCTGCCCTTCGTGGACTCACTGATCAATAAATTCAGAACTAGTAATACTATAACTGGATTCTGTTCAATCAATTATTCTCTGCCACACCGAAAACAAGGAGAAGAAGAGAAACTAAAAAGACTGACATTGTTTTTCATTTTGGCAAAGTAAATGTAGTAACACATAAATTGAAGAATACAGGTGGAGATATGTGTGAAGGTATGTGTGGCTATGAAAATTGCTTCATAACTTTGTAATTCTGAGTTTGATTCCACTCTGAGTCATTTTCAGCAATTAACTTTCTCCATAGTGTTTGGCTGATTAAGTGTGTATAATTATGAATAAATCGCAATATAATGGTTAGGGTTGCAAAAAACCCCTGCATGTCTAGAAACATCAGTCAAAACCACCATAAACCCACTATAAGCACTCATATTCTATCTCTTCGCAATAAAGCTGTCAGCAGCCTACATGACATAACATTCAAAACTTAAACATAAAAGGTTAATTCTCTATTGCAATTTCAAAGTTAGGAACCTAAAGGTTCCACTCTTCTCTTCAGGAGAATATTCCTGTGCCTTTTTGTATCTACAGGAATACTCACTTGAGGAGAAGAATGGAACCTTTAGGTTCCTAACTTCAAAAGGCAATGCTCCAGCATGGCTGCAGTCAAATGACTGAAACAAATAAAAGAATATATATATATCATATCATGTAAGAAGTTAGTAAGCAACTTTCAGGAATAATAGTTTGTTGGTGTAGAAGGTTGTAGGTTTTTTTCCATATCAAAGTTCAATAAACTGAAAAAAGTGTTTTTTATAGTTCGTGGTTGGCAACCAGGCTTGCTTTGAATGCAAATAAAAGTCCAAACTGGGGGAAGGGAGCAAGTAAGATCCAGGATACATACACAGCCTGGGTCTTACCTTCTCCCCAATGGGGTACCCCTCATTGAGTGATTATTATTTCTGAGGTTCTGCTAGCTAGGAAGCTTGTGTAGCCTGAGCCTGGAACTCACATGCTCCACAATTTGGATTTCTGTATTATATCCAAGCCAATAACATGTAAAAGGTCCCCATGCTGGTGACACATAAAAGGCATCAGATACACTGTGGAGTAGTTGGTGTTAAGAAGGGCATCCAGCCATAGAAATCAAGCCAAAACACAAGTGGAATCTGGTGCAATTCCCCAGCTTACTATTTCCAATCAAAATGTCTGTCATATCCTAGCATGGAAAACGGATGCTAAATGATAGTGATGATATTGTATATATATGTATATTTTATTTATTTCTATAACAATTCAACATATACTAGTGGCTAGTGACTTCAGGCTTAGGGTCAGAAGGATTCAGAGATGCAAGCTGATATGGAAAAGGTGGTTGTGGAAGTTCAAGGCTCCTTCAAATGGGCAGAGATTTAGTAATGTTCTTAATAAAGCCTTTGGTGAAAAGGAAGAAGAAATGGAGGACAACTGTGAGTTTCTATGTGACAATCTACTGAGGGTGACAGACTAAAACTGTGGCTGGAGCAAAGCCTCTGCCAGACAAAGGGTCACATGGGAACTACTCAAAGTGGCTGCAACTCATGGAAGAAGAAGACCCAGGAAGACATAGGACAAAGAACTGAAGGACGACCTCAGAATGCTGAACTTTTCAGATGAGATGACAACCAAGATACTTGGCACCTTGCTGTACTCAAGAAGGCTGTTCTCTTCAACAGAATTGTTAAGGCCATGTCTCCTGGTGAAGAAAGCTGGCCTGCAAGAGTTTTGTGCTGGTAACATACTGGCACCACATTAAAAGCACCTGGTGTACATTGTAAAGTGTTTGGCATTAGAAAGGACATCCAGCCATAGTAACCAAGCCAAATCAGACTGGAACCATATGCAGCTCTCTGGCTTGCAAGTTCTAGTGAAACCATCGGACCCATGACAGTGTGAAAAATGGACATTAAAGAAAGATGGTTTCACCCCTCTCAAGCTGTTTGTTCTTGGAAGCCACTGAAATTAAATACTTGGGTGTTTCTTGTATGCAGTTAGCTTTAAATCCTGTGCATTGATAATTTCGAAATATCTAGAGATTTGCAGTTTTTCTTGCACTCCTGTGGAGATTTCGGTTCATTCGCTTCTTCACAGCTTCAACAGTTTGTTTGGTATGAATTGATCATTTCCTACCAGGAATTAGCTTGCTACAGAACTCCATACATTGTTTCCAGGTATTGAACACAGTTTTATGGCACTCATTCACCTCTTATGTCCTTGTTGCTCACTCCATCTGTTTTCAAAGTGACAATCCAGTCACATTTTGCTTTCGACACCAATGTTCGTTTACAAACCTGTTACAGACAAATGAAACGATAGACTCGTGAACAAAAGACATATTCAAATCATCTTTATATAAAATGTTGGTAACATTACCTTTTGGGAAAGTTTTAAGCATGGGTAAATCTTTCTGGAACACCTTGTATGTATGTAGTTTGGCTTCTAGTCATATATAATACTAGTGAAACATTAGTTGAAATATTATTCAATGCAATTAAGTAGAATATTCCATTTATTTTTACAAGGGAAAAGTTGACAGTGATAATGAAGCCTTCGACTGGTGAATCTTCAAAATCTCAAGATATTCTTGTGTGTGTGTTTGTATGTTTGGTATGTGTGTGTGTGTGAAACAAAAGTTGCATTTGGTTATGTACCTTTTTGCTTCTCCAGAAGGAAACTAAGCCTGTTGGTCAGTAGTGACCCCTAAACTAAATTTTAGACAGTGCCCTATAAATGCTTGAGAACCACTAATTCAAGATATCTTTAGTAGATTAATTCTTAATACTTTGAAATTACCCCACCCCTGACCCCTTTTCTTTGAGTGACATTAACAATTACTGTTTGGTGTTTCTTTTCTTTCTCAAATGAAGATAAAATTTTAATTAATCAAGATATGATTTTTTTTCTTTTATATTCTGAACACAACCTCTTTATTTATTTATCTAAATTTATGTCACTGGCACCCCCCACCCCAATTGTGTTACTTTCATTAACTGACTTCTTTAAGTATTTCATGTGTGCTGATTAATAAAGTGTTTCAGTTAATTAATTAATTAAATACCCATGTGCAGCAAAATGCTGAGTAAGATGAAAGAAAAAAAAGAAATTCAGGTGAACTACTAAACTAATTCCAAGGGAAAATGGAGCTGTTGAATCAAGAATGGTCATAGTTCTACTTCAACATACATTTCTTATTTTATTATCACAATTTGGTGAGTTCTTTCAAATACATTAAATTATGTGGACAGTTCAACTAATGAAAATATCTTTTTTTTTTTCTTTTTGCATTTCTTTTTTGCATTGAATGAATAATTTAAGAGATTATTATTTTCATTTCTAATTATAAAGATCTTGTGTAGATCAAAGATGCTAAAAATCTACAGTCCATCGAAGTTTTCTCTTTTTTTTTTCTTTCTTTCTTCTGAATCTAACATTTTAATCTCACATCATTTTATAAAATTGTTATTGGACAATTGTAGTTATTCTGTCAATTACAATTCTGTACTGTACTTACTTATGGCTCGTTAACTCTCCATTTTATCTCATTAAATCATATCAAATTGAATAAAATGAGAATCTAATGATTTTTGTCGCAATATTTCTCTTTTAATTTTGCAAATTTAAAAAAAAAAATTTTCATGTTAAATCATATCTTTGAATTAATTTCATTGAGAGATAATTACTTATAACAACCAGAAATTGAGGAATTCATCAGTTCTCACTTGATGTTCCAACATTTTCATGTTTGCTTTAAATTTTATATTTAGTTGGAGAATGGCTGTAACAATATTAAGAGAACATAGGAATGAAAAACTAATATTATATCTAAATATGACTGTGTGTGTGTGTGTTCACACAAAAACACATATACATATATTTATAATATATATATACACACACACACATATATATATATATATATATATATATATATATACATATATATATATATATATATATACATATATATATATATATATAAATATAACAAAACTTACTGGGAGGAGATGAAACGAAACGAATCGAACCGACGCGAGGGTGCTCAGTCATACAATAGTGTAATAAATAAAATACATACATACATACATATATGTACGTACCTACATCTACATGTATATATACATGCATATATAAATATATATACGTGAGTACAGGACACCACAAATAGACGTAGAACTCAATGAGAAACGAAAACGTAAAAACAAACGTGGAAACGGACCTAAACAAAAAAAACAGAGTACAAGACAAACTACACAAGGAAAAATCCCCTTCATCAGCTGTCCCTAGTTCAACTCCAGCATGTTTCGAAGGTGAGGACAGAACACGACTAGTGGAACTAGTCCTTCCTGCGAAGGAATTAAATAAAATTACTTCGCAGAGGAGTAAAAACAAGGAAAGTTAAACATGTGACAAAACCAGGACGTAAAAACGATACAAATAAAATTACAAAATAAAATACAGAATAAAAATACAAAAAATAAAAATACAGAATAAAATTACAAGTACGAAAAATACAGTACAAGAATAAAACAAACAAAAAAAACAGACAATGAGGGCCTTAATGCTGGCCTACATGAGGAAAGATTCTAAGAGCGCTAGATATATATATATATGTAGGTGCAGGCGTGGCTGTGTGGCAAGAAGCTTGCTTCCCAACCATACGGTTCTGGGTTCAGCCTCACTGCCTGACATCTTGGACAAGTGTCATTTAAAGTGTTAAGCCAACTGAAGTCCTGTGAGTGGATTTGGTAGAAGAAACTGAAAAATGCCCATTGTATATACATATATATATATATACGGGGTGTCCCAAAAGTCACTGATGGGTTTCAATTTTTAAAAACTTTCTTAACTTTAAAAAAAAATGCATGCAATTTTGGTACAATATAAAGGACATAATGGAAATTAATATGCACAAGTCAAATTTTGCAACACCACTACATAATATATAAAAAATGACATCACTTAAATGGCAACCATTTTTGGCTTCACACGCCCATGCTCCTTCCAAAACTTGCACCATAACACCATCAAGAGTTTCAGACCCCACTTCTCTAATCTCTCTATTGATGTTCTCCTTCAGTTGCACCAGGGTCTCTGGATTGTTAATGTAAGCCGTCTCTTTCAGGTATTCCCACAAGAAAAAATCTGGGCTAGTCAAGTCTGGGGAACATGAAGGCCAGTTGACATTGCTGTAGTGGGAAATTATTCTCTCTCCAAGACACTGCCATAGCAACTGCATTGTTTCTCTTGCAGTATGAGCAGTTGCCTCATCTTACTGGAACCATGTGTGAGGTCTACTTTGAATGGCCTTCACATTCCCCAGATTTGACTAGCCCTTATTTTTTCTTGTGGGAATACCTGAAAGAGTATTACATTAACAAACCAGAGACCCTGGTGCAACTGAAGGAGAACATCAATAGAGAAATCAGAGAAGTGGGGTCTGAAACTTTTGATGGTGTTATGGTGCAAGTTTTGGAAGGAGCATGGGCGTGTGAAGCCAAAAATGGTTGCCATTTAAGTGATGTCATTTTTTATATATTATGTAGTGGTGTTGCAAAATTTGACTTGTGCATATTAATTTCCATTATGTCCTTTATATTGTACCAAAATTGCATGCATTTATTTGCAAAGTTAACAAAGTTATTCATCATCATCATCATCATCGTCGTTTAGCGTCCGTTTTCCATGCTTGCATGGGTTGGACGGTTCTACTGGGGTCTGTGAATCCAGAAGGCTTCATCAGGCCCAGTCAAATCTGGCAGTGTTTCTACGGCTGGATGCCCTTCCTAACGCCAACCACTCCGTGAGTGTAGTGGGTGCTTTTTACGTGCCACCCGCACAGGTGCCAGACAGAGCTGGCAAACGGCCACGAACGGATGGTGCTTTTTATGTGCCACCGGCACAAGGGCCAGGCGAGGCTGGCAACGGACACAAAACGGGGCGGTGCTGGCAACGGTCGCGAAACGGAAGGTTCTCTTACATGCCACCGGCACTGGTAACACATCTGCAATTTCCATTGATCGATTTCCATTCTGATCCTCACTTGCCTCAACGGGTCTTCACAAGTAGAGTATCGACATGCCACCGGCACTGGTAACACATCTGCAATTTCCATTGATCGATTTCGATTCTGATCCTCACTTGCCTCAACAGGTCTTCACAAGTAGAGTTTTGTGTCCCAAGAAGGGAAGGTATGCATACGTAGGCTGGCTCCATCCCAAGTAGAAGGCCACGGGTTATGGACTCACTTGTCCTGCCGGGTCTTCTCGCGCACAGCACACTTCCAGAGGACTCGGTCTCTAGTCATTTCCTCAGTGAGACCTAAAATTCGAAGGTCGTGCTTCACCACCTCGTCCCAGGTTTTCCTGGGTCTGCCTCTTCCACAGGTTCCCTCAACCGCTAGGGTGTGGCACTTTTTCACACAACTATCTTCATCCATTCTCGCCACATGACCATACCAGCGCAATCGTCTCTCTTGCACACCACAACTGATGCTTCTTAGGTCTAGCTTTTCTCTCAAGGTACTTACACTCTGTCGATTATGAACACTGACATTACACATCCATCGGAGCATACTGGCTTCATTTCTTGCGAGCTTACGCATATCCTCAGCAGTCACGGCCCATGTTTCACTGCCATGTAGCATGGCTGTTCGTACACACGCATCATACAGTCTGCCTTTCACTCTGTGCGAGAGGCCTTTTGTCACCAGCAGAGGTAAGAGCTCTCTGAACTTTGCCCATGCTATTCTTACTCTAGCAGTTACACTTTCAGCACACCCGCCCCCGCTGCTGACTTGGTCACCTAGGTAACGGAAACTATCAACTATTTCTAGTTTTTCTCCCTGGAAAGTGACGGAAGTTGGTCTCAGAGCATTTTCAGTGTTTATTGTTCCTGAGCATCTGCCACATACAAAAACCATCTTCCTAGTTAGCCTTCCTTTGACATTGCTGCACCTCTTATGTGTCCATAGCTTACACTTGGTGCATCTTATAGAGTTTCTACCTACACCTTTTCTACAGATCGAGCAGGGCCATCTACCTGAAGGCGTTTGTGATTTGTCTACCTTCCTACTGATTACGACTTTGGTTTTAGCTAAATTGACTCTGAGGCCCTTCGATTCTAATCCTTGTTTCCACACCTGAAACTTCTCCTCCAGTTCTGATAGCGACTCAGCAATTAGAGCAAGGTCATCAGCATAGAGGAGCTCCCAAGGGCATCCTGTCTTGAATTCCTCCGTTATTGCCTGGAGGACTATGATAAATAGGAGGGGGCTGAGTACTGAGCCTTGGTGGACCCCTACCTCTACCCGGAATTCTTCACTGTACTCGTTTCCAACCCTCACCCTACTAGCAGCGTCCCTATACATGGCCCGCACAGCTCTCACTAACCATTCATCTATCCCTAGTTTCCTCATTGACCACCAGATAAGGGATCGGGGGACCCTGTCGAAGGCTTTCTCCATGTCAACAAAAGCCAGGTACAGGGGCTTATCTTTGGCTAGGTATTTCTCCTGCAGCTGCCTTACCAGGAATATAGCATCAGTAGTACTTTTCCCTGGCACAAACCCAAACTGCATCTCATCTAAACTAACTCTCTCTCTAATTAGTTGGGCTATGACCCTCTCCGCAACCTTCATCACCTGATCCAACAGCTTGATACCTCTGTAGTTATTTGTATCTAGGGCGTCACCTTTACCTTTGTAGCAGTTGACTATTATGTTGCTACACCAGTCATTGGGTATGACTCCTTTGTGTATCACCTGATTAACTATATGGGTGACTAGGCTATAGCCGACACTACCAGACATTTTGAGCATCTCTGCAGTGATTCCTGATGGGCCTGGGGCTTTTCCTGTCTTCATGCTTCTAATTGCCTTAGCTACCACGGAACTATCAACTCGGATAGCTGGTCCCTCTGTTGGGTCAACATTCGGCAGACTCTCTTTATCCCATTCATTTTCTTTATTCAGCAAACTTTCATAGTGGCATTATTAAAAATTGAAACCCCTCAGTGACTTTTGTGATACCCTGTATGTGTGTATGTGTTTGTGTGTGTCTTTGTATTTGTTCCACACCACTTGGGAACTGGTGATGGTTTGTTATGTCCCCATAACTTAAGGGTTCAGCAAAAGAGATTGATAGAATGAGAATCAGGTTTTAAAAAAATAATACTGCTGTCAATTTGTTCAACAAAAAAATTCAAGGTGGCGCCCAGCATGACCACAGTCTAAAGATTGAAACAAGTGAAAGAATATATATATATATATATATATAGATCACGTGACCGACCAGACCATCAGATGTAGTTACACATCGCTGGTCACAATGCGTTCGCATTGTTTTAGCCTTCGAATGACGCCACCCCGCTGGCTAAGCGAGCAGGCCGACAGAAGAAAGAGTGGTGAAAGAGTACAGCTGGGATCACCACCCCCTGCCGGAGCCTCGTGGAGCTTTTTAGGTGTTTTCGGTCAATAAACACTCACAACGCCCGGTCTGGGAATCGAAACCGCGATCCTGTGACCGCGAGTCCGCTGCCCTAACCACTAGGCCATTGCACCTCCACACACACACACACACACACACACATATATATATGTGAGTGTTTATTGACCGAAAACACCTAAAAAGCTCCACGAGGCTCCGGCAGGGGGTGGTGATCCCAGCTGTACTCTTTCACCACTCTTTCTTCTGTCGGCCTGCTCGTTTAGCCAGCGGGGTGGCGTCATTCGAAGGCTAAAACAATGCGAACGCATTGTGACCAGCGATGTGTAACTACATCTGATGGTCTGGTCGGTCACGTGATCTATATATATATATATATATATATATATATATATATATATTCTTTCACTTGTTTCAATCTTTAGACTGTGGTCATGCTGGGCGCCACCTTGAATTTTTTTGTTGAACAAATTGACAGCAGTATTATTTTTTTAAAACCTGAATCTTCACCTTATACGCTACACCTTAGATAGGGTGGGTAAATTAACCGGCAAGGGCGGGGTAATGGTCGATTTAGACCAAAGTAAAGCGTTCGATAGGGTAGACCATAAGTACCTGGCGACGGTCCTCGAAGCGGCTGGACTGGGCCCTGAATTTCGCGGGTGGATCTCCGCTATGTATAGCGGCATCAAGTCCACTGTCCAGATAAACGGTTACCTAACGGAACCGTTTTCGATCGAATGTTCAGTTCGTCAAGGGTGCCCCTTGTCACCACTTTTGTACGTGTTGGCTCTCGAGCCATTGCTGCGAAAGTTGGAGAGGCTGGGAAGTAACCCGGATGAGATCGGAGGTGGGAGGACGGTTACTGCTTATGCGGATGACGTCACCCTCATCGTGTCCAATGAGGCCCAGCTACCTTGTGTAGAAGAGGCTATCAGAGGATACGAGGCGGTGGCAGGAGCAAGGGTTAACAAGGACAAGTCGGTTGGCTTGCGCTCGGCACCTGGAGGAGCAAGTCGATATCGTCCAGTGTCGTGGGACACTGGACGGATGGTCCTGTTAAGTTGCTAGGAGTTTGGTTTGGGTTAGACTCCCAAACGGAGAGGAATTGGTGTGAGGTGATGGGCAAGGTGGAGGCCATAGTACGGACCTGGTCCGGAAGGTTTCTGTCCTTGAAAGGAAGGGCGGAGGTGGTACAGATGTTCATTGCATCTGTAATCACTTACCGCCTGACTGTTGTCCCTTGCCCCGATTCATTGCTTAGCAAGTTGGAGCGAATCCTTTTCCGCTTTTTGTGGAAGGGAGGAAAGCCACTTGTGAGGCGCTCCGTTTGCTGCCAGGAACCGTTAAAGGGTGGGTTAGGAATGCCTTGGTTGATGATGCGCAGGCATGCGTTGAGGCTGAAGCATCTCTGGCACCACCTGGAGGGTGATAAGGTGTGGAGTCCGCTGGCAGGGGAATTTTTCCCGAGACCGGCTTCCTTAGTGAATTTTAAACCCGGTCGCATCAAAAGACGGAATCTGACTTTATGGCAAAAGGAGTGCTGACAGGCACTCACGCTGATCCACAAGGCGGGCAAGGCCGGCTGCGGAAATACCACCTCGGTATTTTATAGCAGGCTGGTAGAGGCAAAGAACGACGACGTCCTAGGAGGGGCTCTGGGGTTTGACGAAGACCAGCTTACCAACCTGTTTAAAAAGACTTTCAGGACGGGGTATTTGGATAATTTCCAAAGATCCCTGGCCTGGCAGTGTTATAGGAATGCTTTACCTGTTCGCGAGAAGTTATCGCGGCACGGAATTTCTGTACCACCGACGTGTCCAAGATGCGGGTTGGATGATGAAACCATCCAGCACGCTTTTGTACACTGTCGGAAGTTGTCAGACTTGATAAGTTACGCAGAACACGTGTTATCGCATCTGGGACGAGTACAGCTGTCGGCTGAGTCTATGATTAAGATGATACCGCCAACTGGACTCTCGAATGAAGGTGAGGCATGTTTTCACTGCACGGTTGCAGTAGTAAAAGAATGCATGTGGCGTACAAGAATGGAAGGAGTCGCAATAGGATCCTTTGTCTCAGGCCCCGGCTTGCTCACTTACTTCAGATATCATCTGAAGAGCAAAATGGGGCTGGAAAAGAAGATCTTACCACGTGGTGTGTATGAAAAAAGATGGAAGGAAGTGGCAAAAAAGGTGGGTGTCAGAAACCCAGCTTAACTATGGATGGAGGAGAGGAAAGAAAAGCTGCGGGGCCTTATAGGTTGCCGGGGTTTAAAATATCGGTAAGATCACAAGTTAATGTAATGTTGTAATGTTCTATTGGTCATGCAAAGGACAATTTAAATACAAATTTTGTATAATGAATAATCCAAATGTTATGGAAAATTTTTAATCGAACCACTTAACTGTTTTTTGTATGTATGTCCTGTATTGTCCTTCTATGTAATGATTTTATAATCGTAATAAAGAAATTCGCCGACAACTATGATTGTCACACGCTGACGTGAGGTCAATACCTCGAAACTCGAGTCCGTGTGTATCATAAGTTGAAGACGGGAAGGATGACTTCCCTTTGCAAATACTGACAGGGCACAGAAAGTGTGTCTATGGCCAGCTGGAGGAGTGTGTCCTCCTGAGGCTAAAAACTACAGTAGCATCCACCCTTAGGGGTAGCCATATTGAAATGGCAAATATGCGTCACTATATATATATATATACATTAGACATGGCCTGGGCCAATAATGGCCGAAACCTATCAAAGTATCAAAGTATATATATTGGAAGAAATGATGTACTCAGAAATTCGGATGTTTTTATATTTACAGATATTTATTTGTATATTACATGTTTTTATACATCATATAACTTAGATCATATATCATATATTAACACTTTCTCCCATTGTAGTGGGGTTTTCAAATCGAACTAAGTTCCTGTGAAAAAGTTTTGACCATTTTATAGTGTTATTGAGTGTGTAGTGGTGTGGAGGGATATAAGATAGTACAAGAGGGTGATGAATGGGGAGAAAGTGAGAGAGGGCGTGTGTGTGTGTGTGTGTGTGTGTGTGTGTGTGTGTGTGTGTGTGTTTTGTATCTGGAGGGGTGTTAGAAAAGAAGAAGGAAAGGAAGGAAGGGAAGGGAAAGAAGACCATAAATTATATTTATTTTTTATCATTGTCTTGTGAAAGAGTGTGTGTTTAAGAAGGAATGGTCAAGTTGTTAAGAGTAATCAGTGCCACTTTTGTTTTTATTTTTTTGCAACTGTAAATGGTTTTTGGTTTTTAGAAATTGGCCATTTCAAAGAAGAATTGTCTGGAATTCTTTTTATTATTGTTTTGTGAAGGTGTGTGTGTGTGAGGGGGGGGGGCTGTGAGTCTGGAAGGAGTGTCGTTGGAGAAGGGAAAAAAAGAAGAAAATGAGGAAGAAGAAATAATTGTGTTGATATTTATACCACTATATATATATATATTTATATATACTAAATGCTACACTATGTTTGTTAAATTATAAATTGAAAGATTTGTCCTTCGATGTATGATGAGCAAAATTTCATAAGGTCCATACTTGAAAAATAGACTTTCTTGTGTTGAAGTTACAGATGACAGAATACAAACTAACAACCACTGAGTCTGTTGTCTGATCTTCAATTGATTTAGTCTAATATCTCACTGATTGACAGCTAAATAAATATTAAGTTTTATCATACAGGAGCAACTGGTTCCACAAATTAAAGTAAACTGGTTTCATTCAAATATTAGAATATCCTTTGTTCAATGTTGTATTTTCAAAAACCAAAACATATGTGTAGAAGTGTGTGTGTGTGTGTGTGTGTGTGTGTTTAATACAGTTTACTTAACAAATTTGGTCCTTCATCTTGTACAGCTTATTATAGAGCTATTTTCAGCCATTTAATTTGGGGGAGAACTTAGTTATGAAATATTTTTCCATATTCCTCCTGAAGGAGGTGTCATTCTTTGGACATTTGTAGAAGGGAAAGATCTTAAATTTTCCTTTTCCACATGTATCTAGGTGGTATCTTGTGCAGTTCCTCCTGTCAGACATGTTGTCGGTGAATCCTGGCTCATTGGCATAAAGAATTTCCAGTTTCACCTATGTAATCCTCCTTATGATATATGATCTAAGTTATATGATGTATAAAAGCATGTAATATACAAATAAATATTTGTAAATATAAAACCATCCGAATTTCTGAGTACCTCATTTCTTCTAATATAAAATATCATTACATCATCTCCAAACCTTCTAATATATATATATATATATAAAATTTCTACTATATATATATATATATATATATATATATATAGATAGATAGATAGATAGAGAGAAAGAGAGATACACACATATTATCATCATCATCATTTAATATCCATTTCCCATGCTGGCATGGGTTGTATTGTTTTGAGAAGAGCAGGCAAGTCAGAAGACTGCCATGCTCTGCTGTCTGCTTCTCCATGGTTTTTAAAGTTTGATGCTCCTCCTGACGCCAACCAATTTACAGAATGTGGTCTGCGGCATGCTTCTTGCTTAGCACCAGCAACAGTGAGGTCAGCACCAACTTACTGGACAGGACCCCCTGAACTGATGGTGGGGGTAGCTTTGTGCCAGGTGATGAGATGTTAGAGTATGAAGATGGGGACATAGATGGGTGTCTTGGTAGTAAAGAAGATCCATGGCTCCCTCTGGAGGAGAGAGAAAGAGAAGAGGAAGGAGGTAGAGAGAGAGAGAGAGAGAAGATGGTGAAAATGAGATTGGGTGGGTGGGGTGTATAAGTGAAGTGGAAGGAAAGATTGGGGATAGGGTGGTGTGGGTGGGTAAGTTTGCAAGATTGTGAAATGAAAAGGAGAGGTGGAGGGGAGGGTATGTATTGAGTGAAGAGAAATAGAGGGGGTGGGGGTTATTGGGAGGATATGTTGTGGGGGAAGAAATTTGAGAGAGACAAATAGGTTTGCAAGGGTGTGAAGGAAGAGTGGGAGGTAGAGGGGAAAGGAATACCTGTGAGTGATGACCTTGGGTGGGAATGGATGGGGGAAGATGTTAGAAAGATGAGTTGTGTGGGGAGAGATTTGTCAGGGGCAGACTGTGTGCAGGGGCATGGACACACGCAGTTTTCCTAGATGGCCTCCACTTCATTTAAATGGCTGGCAGCACAACAAATTGCCAATCATTTCTGCCCTTTATCTTCACCTCTTTGAGATTCAACATCTGAAGATCATGTTTATGTACACACACACGTATATATACATGTGTGTGTGAGAGAGAGAGAGAAAGCATATGTGTGCACATATGCATTGAAGCATTCATAATGAACAACAAATCTTTTACTGGATATTTGTTTTCCATTTTTGAAATATATTTTATATTTCCATCTAAATTCTGGATACAATGTGGAACACCCTGTTCAGTGAACATCAGCTTAACTGCCTTTTTTGCTGATTTATATAATTAGAAGAGTTTTGAAACTGCAGCGAACCTTTAAACTTTGTATGGCCAATGATACAGGTAGAAGAGAAATGGCTTTATGTTTGTCTGTATTTGTAGCTGGAGTCTTGATTGCAGATGCCGATGCTGCATCTAAAATGTTTGTCTTTATGACAGCCTTATGTCACACAAACACTCATCTTTGTACTTTTGTATTTCCATTCATATTTGCAACTTAAGTCTAAATGAATACAACTGACTGTTTTGCAGCCATTATTAGATGCAAGCTGTGAGAAACCATCCATTTGTGTTTGTGTGTATGTGCGTGTGTGTACATATATATAAATCTATCTATCTATCTATCTATCTATCTATATATATATATATATATAATATATATATATATATATATACATACAGAATATGGGGATTTAGTTCACTGGTGATCTAAACAAATAGGTATGCTGGGTAAGTGTTGCAACAGATTATCAGGGTTATAAGCTCGTAACCGAGACAGAAACTATGGAACCATTTTAGGTTTCCAATACAGCAGATGTATATTTTTGTGAAAGAGGACAACAAACACCAAAGCATAACAAGCATCTCAAGTCATTATATATTATGATTCTTAAATAATTTAAGGATAATAATGTATGTGACTTGAGATGTTTGTTATGACTTGGCATTTTTTTGCCCTCTTTCACTGAAATATGTATACATATATCTATATATGCTAACTGGGAAGATAGTTTTTGTATGTGGCAGATGCTTCGGATTGATAAACACTGAAAATGCGCAGAGACCAACTTTGCCACAATCCAGGGAGAAAAACTAGAAGTAGTTGATAGCTTCCGTTACCTAGGTGACCAAATCAGTAGCGGAGGCGGGTGCACTGAAAGTGTAGCTGATAGGATAAGAATAGCCTGGGCAAAGTTCAGAGAGCTCTTACCTCTGCTGGTGACAAAGGGCCTCTCGCTCAGAGTAAAAGGTAGACT
Organism: Octopus sinensis; assembly: GCF_006345805.1. NCBI lineage: Eukaryota > Metazoa > Mollusca > Cephalopoda > Octopoda > Octopodidae > Octopus > Octopus sinensis. Next base: position 89,605,113 of record NC_043006.1, on the reverse strand, counting down.
GTATGATGCATGTGTACGAACAGCCATGCTACATGGCAGTGAAACATGGGCTGTGACTGCTGAGGATATGCGTAAGCTCCCAAGGAATGAAGCCAGTATGCTCCAATGGATGTGTAATGTCAGTGTGCATACTTGACAGAGTGTAAGTACCTTGAGAGAAAAGCTGGACCTAAGAAGCATTAGATGTAGTGTGCAAGAGAGACGACTGTGCTGGTAAGGTCATGTGGCGAGAATGGATGAGGATAGCTGTGTGAAAAAGTGTCACACCCTAGCAATAGAGGGAACCTGTGGAAGAGGTAGACCCAGGAAGACCTGGGATGAAGTGGTGAAGCATGACCTTCGAACATTAGGCCTCACCAAGGAAATGACTAGAGACCGAGACCTTTGGAAATATGCTGTGCTTGAGAAGACCCGGCAAGCCAGATGAAACCATAACCCGTGGCCTATGCCAGGAGCATAACCAGCCCGCTTATGCGTAGCTTTTCCTTCTTTGGTCACTAAACTTTGCTTGCGAAGACCTGTTGAGGCAAGTGAAATCAAATCAAAATCAATTCGATGACTGGCATCCATGCTAGCGGGGTGCAAAGAGCACCATACGAGTGTGATCATTGACAGCGCTGCTTTTCGAGTATGATCGCTACCAGCATCACCTTACTGGCACTTATGCCTGTGCTACTAGGGTGCCAAGAACACCATCCAAGCATGATCGTTGCCAGAGCAGCCAACTGGCTTCCGTACCCGTGGCACTTAAAAGGGCACCATTCGAGCATGATCGTTACCAACGTCGCTTCACTGGCAACTGTGCCGGTGGGCACGTGTAAAAAGATTTGAGCGAGATCATTGCCAGTACCGCCTCACTGGCCCCCATGCAGGTGGCACGTAAATAGCACCCACTACACTCTTGGAGTGGTTGGCATTAGGAAGGGTATCCAGCTGTAGAAACTCTGCCAGATCAAGACTGGAGCCTGGTGCAGCCATCTGGTTGCCAGCCCTCAGTCAAAATCGTCCAATCCATGCTAGCATGGAAAACGGACATTAAATGATGATGATGATGATGATGCATACATACACACACATGTGTATGCATCATCATCATCATTTTTTACCATCTGTTCTCCATGGTGGCATGGATTGGACAGTTTAAACCAGAGCTGGCAAGTTGAGAAGCTGCACCAAATTCCCGTCTGATTCCCTTTGGTTTTCATGGCTGGATGTCCTTCCTAATGCCACCCACTTTACAATGTGTGTGTTGGGTGCTTTTAACATGTTACACACACAAGCACTTTTACGTAGAACTTATGCAAGTGCCACTTATGTGGCACCGGCATTGAGTACATTTTACATGGCACCCTTGCAGGCTAGTCCTCTTCACCTGGGGATGAGGCTTTAACAATTCTGCTGTGGAGGATGGACCTTCTTGAGTACAGCAAGGCACCAGGTATCCCAATCCTTTATCATCTCATCCAAAAGGGTCGGTGTTCTCAAGTTATCTTTCTGTATATCATCCCATGCCCTTCTGGGTCTCCATCTTCCATCAGTTGCATCCACTTTGAAGATCAGCACTTCTTTATGGAGCTGTCAGCATCCATCCACATCACATGACCAAACCAGTGAAGTCTTCTCTCTTGCACATCGCATCTAATTCCTCTTATGTCTAACTTCTCTCTCAACACACTAACACTGTCACAATAGCACACTAACATTACACATCCAGTGGGGCGTACTAGCCTCATTCCTCTCTAAGCCTTCATATGTCCTCTGCATTCAGGGCCCACATCTCACTATCATGTAGAATTGCTGTTCATATGCATGCATCATATAATTGGAGGGAGAAACCTTTGGTTGCCAACAGATATATAAAAGCTCTCTGAATTTTCTCCACCTATTCTTATTCTAGCTACTACTTGCTCTATACACTACTAAATTGGTCCCCTAAGGCAGCAGAAATTACCCACTACCTCAAAAGAGCCGCCAGGGCACCTGAGAAAACTGATTTCTCAAGTATCTGTAGTTGTTTTGGCTCTTGTGCATCTTCCACATATGAACACTACTTTTTCTGATAACTTTCCTATTATTCAACTGCACCTCTTGTGTGTCCATAGCTCACACAGGGTACACCATATAGAATTCTTACCTTCACCTTTCCTACATATCATGCAGAAGACATTTACCTGAAGAAGGAGGTTCTGTTCATTTTCTTGCTTACTAGAACTTTAGTCTTTGCTAAGTTAATTTAAGGTCATATGATTCTACATCTGGAATTTCTTTTCTAGTTCTATTACAGAACCTGCTATAAGAGCAGGATCATCAGCATACAGCAGTTCCCAGGGGAACACATCCTGAATACCATATGGCCTGGAGGATGATGTTGAATGGTGGGGGGACTGAGAATTGAACCCTGATGAATGCCTACCTCTAAACTAAATATGTATATACTAGCTGATGTAGCCAGTAATTCCTGGAAAAGCGGGGTCTTATCCCTTGGTTCCTTTCTCATAATTGTTTTGCTAATCCAATAACAACAATACAAAGTATGTAGTACTTAAAACGGTTTTTGTGCATTTACAGAGAATACTGAACTGTCTTACACAGGATCTGGTTTTTAGGAACTCCCAATAAATTATGAATACCCAAACTGTGAAGTCAGATATGTAATAACATGAAATTAGTTACCCGATAGTAAGAATTTAAATAAAGTAGCCCCGAAAAGGGCTTTAATGCGTTCCCAGTGTATATAGAACTTAGGAGGAAATACCAATAAGGTATGTATACTAAAATCGTCAAGCATGTTATGTAATAACAGGCTTAATCAGATATGAGATAATAACAATTCAAAGTGCATTCCCGGAGAATATTAACCCTCAGGAGCACTAGTATTGGTATATTCGTGAATAAGTCACTAATCAAAATAAGTGGGTCCATTGTTTAGGAAAATACTATTTACTTGTTTAAGTATTGTACTGGATAAATTGCAAAAATAACTCTAACAGTTCAAATACTAAGAAATAAGCATACTCAATTTGATTTATACCAAATAATATAGGGAAAATGAATGGGTTATTTCTCTTGGCTGTTAAAATAAAATATATTAGTTATATATAAGGATCTCTTCCAGTGGTGAATGGGTTATTTCCCTTTGTTGATACGATAAAATATGTTAATTATATATAAAGATCCCTTCCAACAATCTGAGTATGCCTTGAGGCTTCTAGACATGAGTTCTACTCATGTGTCAAGTTTCATCAAAATCGATAAAACGGTGTAGGAGTTAGCCAACAACTCCACAAACAGACACACCTACAGACAGAATTTCCCACATATGTAGTAGATATATAATGTGAGTGTATAGAGATAAAATTATACAGGCTGGTATTGTGGTAGTTCTCAGATATATTACAGGTTATGGCTAACCTCATCAAGTAATAATAAGTGTCAATGGTCACTTAGTATTGAGATGAAGTCTACACAATGGTATAACCATCTTCTGGTCTTCTTTTCTTCAAATGCAGCATCAATTTTAAAAATGATTGCTGCCAATGTTTTAGATTATTTAAAGTTATAAATCTGACTCTACTGCAATATTCATTCTGTACACATTCTCTTTAATTTATCTTATTAAGAGAAACATAGATTTCAATCTGAAACCTGGTTCCTACTGTGAAAATGCTTTCAGTTGTTAGGTTGCTCATTTAAAATATCTGCTGTTTGAACATAAATAATGCATTTGACCTTCCAATATTATTTCACTATCAACAATTACAAACATGTATTTTGGATCACTTTTAGATCTTTTCTCATCTGTTTTTCTGATACTTTCATTTAACTAATAAAAGATTTATTCTTTTTACAATTTAATTAGATTTTCACTCTGTGGTTTGTTTAATATACAAAATAGTTTTTAATAAATTTCTGCAAACTAGTGAAAGTTTGACATGTCTTTGGTCTGTAGCAAGAATAAATATGCAAAAATTCATTCTAGCTATATCTTCCAAATAGAACAAGGAATTTGAGTTTGGTGTCAGAGTTGTTAACTCTGAAACTAAGAGTATATGAATCTATGAAATCATGTCTGTATGTATTTGGTTTTGCTTTGAAATTAGATAGAAGAGGAGGGAGTTATGGAAGAGGGATAGTGACAGGCAGCTACATTATAGCGCAAGACAGGGTGTGGGCTTATTTGACAGCTTGAGATCAGAATCAAACCAACCATTTTCAATGTTATTCAATCACTCGTAGGGATTCTACTTTCTGTCCTTCCTAAGATGGCAAGTGCATGTAGCAAATGATTATATATTAAAACGTAAGCATTGCATCTCCAACTTGTTTTTCAAGTAAGGGATTTTTGTTATTCTTCTGCTTGTCACAAATACCATTTGAAGAGGATATGAACGTGATGTCATTCTTTTGTTAAAATGATACCATGCAAGAATATGCAGAATATCAATATACACATGCACATACATACACATATACACTTACATACATATTTACACACATATATACACATATACGCTTAACATATACATACGTACAAATATATATATACATAAATAAAGAAGTACAATAAAGTGTGACATGCAGCCAAAAATTGGGCTTAATAGTGGGTTCCAGTCCAGTATCCTGAGTGTACGACATGGGGCATCAGTCATGGAGTAGGCTAGTGTATGGAATATGAACCAAATAATAAAAATAATAATGAGCAGAAGCAGGTAATCAGTAGTTTGTAGGCCATACATGCATGTCTGGCTTATATGCATTGAATATCATACCTATTTTCTGTTTAATTATTATTATTTCACATATTTACACACACACATATATAGTATGTATATATATATATATATATATATATATATATATATATATATATATATATGGAGGTGCAA
>NC_043006.1:89515227-89595227 GCF_006345805.1 Octopus sinensis | reverse complement strand
TGTATGTATGTATGTATGTATGTATGTATGTATGTATGATGTATGTATGTATGATGTATGTATGTATGTATGTATGTATGTATGTATGTATGTATGTATGTATGTATGTATGTATGTATGTATGTATGTATGTATGTATGTATGTATGTATGTTATGTATGTATGTATGTATGTATGTATGTATGTATGTATGTATGTATGTATGTATGTATGTATGTATGTATGTATGTATGTATGTATGTATGTATGTATGTATGTATGTATGTATGTATGTATGTATGTATGTATGTATGTATGTATGATGTATGTATGTATGTATGTATGTAGTATGTATGTATGTATGTAGTATGTATGTATGTATGTATGTATGTATGTATGTATGTATGTATGTATGTAGTATGTATGTAGTATGTATGTATGTATGTATGTATGTATGTATGTATGTATGTATGTATGTAGTATGTATGTATGTATGTATGTATTATGTATGTATGTATGTATGTATGTATGTATGTATGTATGTATGATGTATGTATGTATGTATGTATGTATGTATGTATGTATGTATGTATGTATAAAACTTCCAGTCGGCCTCCGATCAACATGTGCTTTTTTAAGCTCCTAGAAAATCGCCAAGAAATTTCTGAAAAGCTTTGAAGGCTATTATAAATAAAACTCAAAAAAGCCTTGAATGTCTTTCTGAATGACTGAGTATTGACTTGAGGAAGTATAAAGTGAAATATATTAAACAGGAAGAATCTTTTGCGAATGTAGTAATTATAAACATTGCAAATAATGGATTTTACGAAATTTAAAAATTAACTGCGATTTTTGATTGGAACAAAAGAATAAAATAAAATAAAATCATTATCTGAATAACTTTTGAATGAAAACGTAACAAGACATATTTAAAGAAAAACCATCTGAAATACAAAGAAGGGAAAAACAGAAAATATATATATACACAGACGTATACAACACATGGTATCACTTTAACTTGAAAAGAAGTTCAAAGTCTTCCATTGCCTTGGAAATACCCATCTCTTTGGAAAAACTAGATAAGTATCTGTATATATATATATATATATATATATATATATACATACATTCCTTGGATATTAGAAGAGTACCTTTAATGATTCTACAAAAAGAAAATAACTGTGTCTCCTTGTTGTAAATCTGTGTTACCATGTGTAGCAACCATGATCGAAAACCCGCCATTCTACTTCGTAAAGATATCTGTAAGTACATCCTGAATTCTAGAAAAATCATACACACAGTTTTTTCTAGAAAACCCATACACACAGTTTTATATATCAGTACGCACCGCACTGCACACAAATATATACACAAAGCGAATTTAAATCATACTTTCTTCTTCACCAACTATTGTATCCTTACATCTTTTGATTGTACATTTAACTGTATTTTTTTGTATGGCAGATCACTTTCGAGTGCTACTGGTAACATGTAACCCAGTACAACCTGTTGCATGGTCGGGTTGTCGGCGACTAAACTGATAACCCCACCAAGCTTGCTTGGTGAGGAGGGTGTTTATTGGACACCCTGCGGGACGAAAAACAAAACCCATCAAAGGGCGGAGGATCTCTTGAGAGTCAACAGCCATCCAATAAATGTGTTTTTTTTTCTTCTTAAGGCTTAAGGCTGTATCATGCGCGGGGACATAGAAATAATCAGACTGAATACCCGATCGCGTGGTTAAACCATTGGGAGTGAAGGACTCCTAGCCTTTGTTAGGGCATCCTTCTAGGAAAAGGTAACTCAGGTAACTGGGATAACTCCGACATAAAACCTGCGGCTCAGTGGTTACTTGTTCTTCTTTTCGGATTATGGCTGCTGTTGCTTAGTGAGTGGGATTGACTCAGTGCACAGCCTTTCCTCACTTTAAAAAAAATCTTTTCGCACCGATATTGCATGATAACTACATTGGATTGATTAAAGTGATTAACTAATTCATGACTGTTGATAGTGCTGTGAGTCTCAACTGAACGGCTGACTGTAGCCTTAAAAAGCAAAAATCAATGATGTACCAAAACAGTATAAAAATAAATGGCAGTAAGGACTCTGGAACTACATCGGCTGAAAGAGTCTGGCCCGGCAGGGGCTCCAGAGCATCACAATCTGAACCCGGCCCTCATCATGCTACTGTGATAGAACCAAAGAAAATAATGAATATTGGCTGTTGGAATGTATGGACACTGCTTGACCGCAAGTCCTCTGAATGTCCTGAAAGAAGGACTGCGCTTGTTGTGAAGGAGCTTCAACGCTATGATCTTGACATTGTTGCTTTATCTGAGACGAGATTACTTGGAGATGGTCATCTTACAGAATCTTGTGGAAAATATACATTCTTTTGGAAAGGGAGAGATGAAGAGCTTAGAGGAGAAGCTGGAGTGGCATTTGCTGTTAAGACTACTCTTGTGGACAACTACAAGAATTAGGAAAGCAAGTTGGAAGAATTCCCGATCAGAATTAACGAGCGTCTTATGTCCATGAGAATTCCTTTGGCTAAAGGAAATTATATGACTTTGGTGAGTGTGTATGCTCCAACTATGCGTTATACTGACGACAAAAAACTTTCTTTCTACCATGCTTTGAAGGGCATTATAAGAAATATCCCTCGGGCAGACAAAGTCATTGTACTGGATGACTTTAATGCTAGAGTGGGTAGGGATTTTAACACATGGACTGTAATTGGAAAGCATGGGGTGGGGAAGTGTAATAGTAATGGCATGCTTTTGCTGCAGATGTGTGAGGAGCTGAGTCTGTGTGTTACCAATACCATGGCATATTCTGGATTACATCCCAGTTAGGGTGTGTGACAGACAGGATGTGCAGTGTGTTCGCGTTCTTCATGGAGCTGAGTTTTGGACTGACCACCGCCTAGTACATGCAAAAGTGAAATTAGTCACAAAACATAAAATTCGAGCTGCAGGGATGACCCTGCCTAAAAGACTGAATAGTGTGAAGAGAACTTTACGAGAGGAAATGAATGCTGCAGATATTGGAGAGGATTGGCCGACTCTTAAAAAGTCAGTTTATGATATAGGCAAAAAAGTTCTGGGATTGATACAAAGAAAGCATCAAGATTGGTTCAAAGAAAATGATGAACATATAGATGATTTATTGGCTGATAAAAGACGTACTTTGTCACGCTATTTGTCAGCAAAGTCACAGGAAAGGGAAGTGTTGCATAGGGAACTCAAGGACGTAAAATCACGTGTGAGGCAAAAGCTCTCTCAGATGAGGGATACGTGGTGGAGTAAGAAGGCTGACGAGATACAGGCTTTCGTGTGGGACGCGGCACTGCTGATATGATCTTTTCAGCTAGACAGCTTCAGGGAAAGTGTGTGGAACGGGGTCTGGATTTGTATCAGATGTTTGTCGATCTGACAAAGGCCTTTGATACCATCAATAGAAAAGCATTGTGGAAAGTCCTCCAGAAACTTGGGTGTCCTGAAAAGTTCCTTGCTTTGGTTAGGTCTTTGCATGAAGACATGAATGGTAGGGTGAATGTTAGAGGGAAGATGTCGGAGCCCATTTCAATACAAAATGGAGTGAAACGGGGATATTCTGGCACCGACCCTATTTTCCATATATTTCGCGATGGTGTTCTGTATTGCATTCAGAAACTGCAGATATGGTGTTTACGTCCATTATCGAACCTCTGGCAGCATATTTAATATCAGGCACCTTGCTGCAAAAACAAAGATATTTACCTCTATCATAAGAGACCTTTTGTATGCTGATGATTGTGAGCTAGTAGCACACACAGAGATTGATGTGCAACACATTTTGAATACATTCTCTGATGCTTGCACTGCCTTAGGATTGACAGTCAATCTCAAGAAAACTGTTGTCTTGCATCAACCTGCCCCTGGTAAGCAGTATAGTGTACCAAATATTATGTGAATGGTAAACGACTTGATGTAGTCGATCAGTTTGTCTACCTGGGAAGCACTATTAATAGATATGGCAATGTGTATGATGAAGTTCCATATAGAATTAGGAAAGCAAGTGTTGCTTTCGGAAGGCTAGAAAAGCGCCTCTGGGGTCGGCAAGACATATGCAGAAAGACAAAGATAAAGGTGTACAAGGCATGTGTGCTCCCTTCTCTTCTCTATGCCTGCGAGACGTGGGTCACATATCAATACCACTTTAAACATCTGGAACGTTTCCATCAGATGTGCCTCAGACGGATCTATAGCATTAAGTGGAAGGACCGCATCAGTGATCTTGAAATACTTGAAGGCTCTCGGTGTGAAAGTATAGAAGCTCTTGTGTTAAAGCAAAGGCTCAGATGGAGTGGTCATCTGGTCAGAATGAAGGATTCAAGGATGCCAAAACAACTCTTTTATGGAGAGTTAGCTAAAGGAGAATGACCTCCACATAAACCAAAAAAGAGGTATAAGGACTTGCTGAAGGCTTCCTTAAGAGATGCTTGCATCTCTCATGACACATGGGAAGGCATAGCTATTGATCGTAGCAGGTGGAGAAGGATTGTGCATGAGGGGACAGCCATGTTTAAGAAATCTCGAGTTGCACATGAGAAAGTAAGGAGGGATGTCAGGAAGGGCATCGCTGTTACACTTCCAGAAGGGAAGGGTCTTCCTTTGATTCTGACATGCAATGTCTGTGCAAGACCTTGCCTCAGTAAAGCTGGACTCATGAGTCATCTTTGTAGTCATAAAATGAGACAGATGAGTGACAACCTAGCCACTGGTGGTGGTGTAACACACCATACTAATCATATCTGTCGGGCATGTGGAAGAGAGTGTAATTCGGCAGGAGGACTTAAACGACATGCAAAGGTACATGAAGCCCAGTTACAACTACAGCCGGCTATTACCAGTAAAGGTTTTAGTTGCCAATTTTGTACAAGACATTGTAGATCTTTAGCTGGGCTAAAAAGTCACATTCGATCACAGCACCAGTAACAGTTAAGCTTCGTGCAATGGCCATACTCGATAACGAGGGGGCAGCCATAATGTATGTATGTATGTATGTATGTATGTATGTATGTATGTATGTATGTATGTATGTATGCATGCATGCATGCATGCATGTATGTATGTATTCATTCATTCATTCATTCATTCATTTGTTCATTCAAATCTGATTATACACTTTGTCACTGGTAAGTTTCTTGGAAGGAGATGAGTGGATGCAGCTGACTGGGGATTGAACCTGTTTTGGTGACAATATGTTTTGGCACTGGAGGTGATCACACACAAACATGCATGCATTCACAAAAATATATGCACAGAGAAAGAGAGAGAGAGAGAGAGAGAGAGAGAGAGAGGAGGGAGATTTTAATTTACTAATTAAACATTATTAATATAAACGCTTTCTCTTTTCTCTTACTCATGAAAGAGAAGTGGGGGAGAGAATGAGAGAAAATGCAAAACAGATCATATTAAAGAAGTGAGCCAAACAGGTCATGCAAAACTGGTTGAGCCAAAAAAGTTCCTTGCTACATTTGATCCTTTAGATAGCAAAAAATATATTTCATGTAACAGAAACTCAGAAACTCTGAGCTGTGATGGAGAGAAGCACCAACATCAAATAATTTAAGTCTTTTTCTACATATTGAGCACTGTTTCTTCCATTTGTGTGTGTAATCACGCACACATACACACACACATACGCGCACACATGCACACACATACTTTTGTGCATGAGTATGAGAGAAAAAGATGGAGATGTGAAGAATATAATTTGGAAACCAATGATTCCCCCTTTACTTAAAAGCTAGCATGAGTCATAAACCTTCCAGAGATTTGGTTGTCAAAGTGATATTCGTTCCAAACCATCTTCTCTATAGAATTTGCTATCAAGATTAAAGATACGTAGGTGTATTTATATATTTTTATACATGTGTATATTAATGTATGTACTTATATGTATGTGCATGTGTGTTGTGTGTGTGTATATATATATATATATATATATATATATATATATATATATCTTGTGTAAAGAACAGGAATTGAGAAGCAGAAGATCTGATAGTAAGAAAATTTCACCTGCAAAATAAGCTGATGCATTGTGAGATTTCGGCATAAGACTGCTTATCTTGGACTAATCTTCAGATAACAATAAATATAATAAGAGATAGTGTTTGTTCTTATTGATCAGAAGAGAATACATTATACTTTTAAATACAGTAGTAAGGCCCTGCATACAGAAACATTTGAATACAAAACTGTAGTTCTTTTCTATATGTGAAATGGAAACAGAACAAAATATAGTACATGCATTGTGAGGAAGAGGTTTAAAGCAGCCAACCGTATCATTTCGGGATCAGTTTCACTGCATGGCAGAGGCATAGGTGTGGCAGTGTAGTTAACAAGCTTGCTTCCCAATCATATGGCTTTGGGTTCAGTCTCACTGCACAGTACCTTGAGTATCCTCTGTTTTATCTATGGCCAATCAAAGTCTTGTGAGTAGATTTCATAAGTGGAAACTGTGTGGAAGCTCATCATATGTATGTGCATGTGTATTGCAGGCATTGGAGATTGGTGCAGTTCTCTGTCTCACCATCTCCTTTCAAACTATTCAACATGGCAAACATGGTAAATGATGGTGATGATGTAGTATGTGTGAATGTAACCATGTGTTTAGACATCAGGTGATGGCTGTAAAGAAGCATCACCGTTCTACAAGCAAGGTCATTTGATCTCAGTTGTCTGTGAAAAATATGTCTGACCATGGAGAAACATTGCCCTGCTTCAAAACAGGAGAAGGTTAGTGACACCAATGGATTTCAGCTGTAGAAGATCTGCCTCAACAAATTCTGTCTGACCCATGCAAGCATGGAAAAGGGGACGTTAAAACAACGATGATGATGATGATGATGATTGTTATTCTACTATTGGGATGGCTGAATTGGTAGAACATTGAATTTTATTCCTGACAAGTATTTAGTTATGCAAAAGCTTGAATGTTGTTGAGGTCAGTATTGCTTTCTATGCTTCTGGGTTCAATAAATTTCAGTTGCATCTACCCCAGTAAATTACTGGTTCAGGTTTAATTGACTGTTCCCTCCTTTCAAAATTTCTCACCTTGTACCTATTGTAGAAAGAATTATTATGTTTAAGACCAATGGAAAGCAACAGAGATGGCAGAATTATTGGTGCATTGGACAAAATACCTCTAGGCATTTTGTCTAACATTTTGTTCTGAGTTCAAATCCTTCAGGGGTCAACTTTTCCTTTCATATTTCTAGGGTCGATCAAATAAAGTATCACCCAAGTTCTGGGTCTGATGTAATCAAGTAATCCCCTCTCCCTAAAATTTCTGGCTTTGTGCCAAAATTTGAAGCAATTTTTAAGAACAGTAGTTTGGTAAGATCTTTAAGGTGTTAGATATCTTTCGTAATATCTTTTTGGCTCTTTATAGTCTAACTTAAGGACCTACTAAGGCCAATTCTGATGTCCTTCCTTCTGTACTCGCTATGTATTGAAATCCTCACCATAAATTTCTGACTTTGTGCAGCATCAGAAAGAAAACGTTTCAATATTTGTCGAAAAGCTTTGCGCCCTGATTTCAAATCTTGCTGAGGTTAACTTTGCCTTTCATCCTCTCAGGGTAAATTAAAAAGTGTCCGCATGGTTGATGGTTCTCTTGCACTAAATGACGCTGAAAAGAAAGAGGTTTGGTGATGCCACTATGAAAGTTTGCTGAACAAAGAAAATGAATGGGGGAAAGAGAGTCTGCCGATTGTCGACCCAACAGAGGGACCAGCTATCCGAGTTGACAGTACCTTGGTAGTTAAAGCAATTAAGAGTATGAAGGCAGGGAAAGCCCCCAGCCCTTGAGGAATCACTGCAGAGATGCTCAAAATATCTGGCAGTGTCGGCTATAGCCTCGTCACCCGTATAGTTAACCAGGTGATACACGAAGGAGTCATACCCAATGACTGGTGTAGCAGCATAATAGTCAACTACTACAAAGGTAAAGGTGACGCTCTAGATACAAATAATTACAGAGGTATCAAGTTGCTGGATCAAGTAATGAAGGTCACAGAGAGGGTCATAGCCCAAATAATTAGAGAGAGAGTTAGTTTAGATGAGATGCAGTTTGGGTTCCTGCCAGGGAAAAGTACCACTGATGCTATATTCCTGGTAAGACAGCTGCAGGAGAAATACCTAGCCAAAGATAAGCCCCTGTACCTGGCTTTCGCTGACATGGAGAAAGCCTTCGGCAGGGTCCCCTGATCCCTTATCTAGTGGTCAATGAGGAAACTAGGGATAGATGAATGGTTAGTGAGAGCTGTGCGAGCCATGTACAGGGACGCTGTTAGTGAGGTGAGGGTTGGCGACGAGTACAGTGAAGAATTCCGGGTAGAGGTAGGGGTCCACCAAGGTTCAGTCCTCAGCCCCCTCCTATTTATCATAGTCCTCCAGGCAATAACGGAGGAATTCAAGACAGGATGCCCCTGGGAGCTCCTCTATGCTGATGACCTTGCTCTAATTGCTGAGTCACTATCAGAACTGGAGGAGAAGTTTCAGGTGTGGAAGCAAGGATTAGAATCAAAGGGCCTTAGAGTCAACCTAGCTAAAACCAAAGTCCTAATAAGTAGGAAGGTAGACAAATCACAAAAGCCTTCAAGTAGATGGCCCTGCTCAATCTGTAGAAAAGGCGTAGGTAGAAACTCTATAAGATGCACCAAGTGTAAGCTATGGACACATAAGAGGTGCAGCAATGTCAAAGGAAGTCTAACTAGGAAGATAGTTTTTGTATGTGGCAGATGCTCAGGATCATTAAACACTGAAAATGTGCACAGAGACCAACTTCCGCCACATTCCAGGGAGAAAAACTAGAAGTAGCTGATAGCTTCCATTACCTAGGTGACCAAATCAGTAGCTGAGGCAGGTGCACTGAAAGTGTAGCTGCTAGGATAAGAATAGCTTGGGCAAAGTTCAGAGAGCTCTTACCTCTGCTGGTGACAAAAGGCCTCTCGCTCAGAGTAAAAGGTAGACTGTATGATGCATGTGTACGAACAGTCATGCTACATGGCAGTGAAACATGGGCTGTGACTGCTGAGGATATGCATAAGCTCGCAAGAAATGAAGCCAGTATGCTCCGATGGATGTGTAATGTCAGTGTTCATACTCGACAGAGTGTAAGTACCTTGAGAGAAAAGTTGGACCTAAGAAGCATCAGCTGTGGTGTGCAAGAGAGATGTTTGCGCTGGTATGGTCATGTGGTGAGAATGGATGAAGATAGTTGTGTGAAAAAGTGCCACACCCTAGCAGTTGAGGGAACCTGTGGAATAGGTAGACCCAGGAAAACCTGGGACGAGGTGATGAAGCACAACCTTCGAACTTTAGGTCTCACCGAGGAAATTACTAGAGACCGAGACCTTTGGAAATATTGCTGTGTGTGAGAAGACCCGGCAGGACAAGTGAGACCATAACCCGTGGCCTTCTACATGGGATGGAGCCAGCCTACGTATGCATACCTTCCCTTCTTGGGACACAAAACTCTACTTGTGAAGACCTGTTGAGGCAAGTGAAAATCAAAAATCAAAATCAAAATCGATCAACATGAATGGAAATTGTAGCTATGATACCAGTGCCGGTGGCACGTAAGAGAACCATCCGAACATGGCCGTTGCTAGTGCCGCCCCAACTGGCCTCCGTGCCGGTGGCATGTAAAAAGCACCATCCGATCATGGCTGTTTGCCAGCCTCTTCTGGAACCTGTGCCAGTGGCACGTAAAAAGCACCCACTACACTCACGGTGTGGTTGGCGTTAGGAAGGGCATCCAGCCGTAGAAACACTGCCAAATCAGACTGGACCTGGTGCAGCCTTCATGCTTCCCAGACCCCAGTTGAACCGTCCAACCCATGCTAGCATGGAAAGCGGACATTAAACGATGATGATGAATACCAACCAAGTACTTGGAGTATTGTTCAACTTCTTCAATCAAATTTCAGGCCTTCTCCCTATATTAGAAACATTTGTTGCTGTTCTTGCTGTTGTTGTTGTTGTTGTTGCTGCTACTCTTGTTGTTTTTATTGTTATTGATTTTTATTTCTCCTGTTGTATTTCTTCAAAATTATTGCAGATAAAATAAGTAAATTAGTTTTATTTTATTTTTCAATAAATATTTCTTTCAGACTTTGCAAAATCCAGGATGGAGATGTTGTTTGTGACCCTATGTGTGGAAGTGGAGCAATTCCAATCCAGGTAAAAAAACAAAAGTTATCTTTCTTCTGCTTTTTATCTTCCATATTTCCATTATGTTGATAAAATCTTTTAAGTTTCAAACCTTTTACTATTAATCCATCTAAAACTACCTCTGATTCTATGATTCTAATGCCTTTCATTTTAAACTTTACGTTTAGATTTAAATCTTCCATCATAATTCTGTTTAATAAGCGGTCTACTAGTTAGTATGTTGGGCTTGTTATCATAAAGTTAGGGCATCAAATCCTGGACTAGGAGGTACATTATGTCTTTCAGCAAGGTGCTTCATTTTGTATTGTTCCAATCTAGCTGGATGAAAAATAAGTGCTAGCTTTGTGCTGGCACAATGTGGTCGTTTCTGTGCTTCAATGACCCTAAAAGCTATGCGCTCAGAGTGCAAGCTCCTGGAAAGATCAAAAGAGAAAGGCCAAACTAATATGGCATTTGCATAGAGCCAACACCTCTACCTAGAAACACATCAAAGTTACAGAAGCATTGATGATGATTCAAACCCAACATGAATTGAGAAAGAAAGGCCTTCTCTCAGAGAATAGTGAGGCTACACCTTACAATCCAGAGTTGAGAACAATGGGGAAAAGTCATGTTCCATGGGAAGCAAAGTACTAAAGTGAGTGGTTAGTTGTGCTGGTGTAGTCCTTTCTTTCGCTAGCTATCTCAGCTGAGATATCCAGCTATGCTGAGAGTCAAGTGTGTCTACTTGAAACTACATCAGGTACCTAATATAATTAAGGAAAACATCAATCATACTTGCTTGCCAGTACAGGTAGTGTGAGTTACTATGTTCTAAATGTCAGACTCCTTCCAACTCTTAATTATTTTCACAATTAACCAAGTCACATGGACGGTGTATTTATTTAGTTATAGTATGAAAATAGTAAAACATTCAGATTTAAATTCTAAAATTGAAAAATTTAAACATTTAATCATAATTTTGAAGAGGAATCTTTTTATTTAGTTACATTTCTAAACACCTGCTTAATAATGAATAAAATTATTTATTTTAGTAAATCCTTCCAAATGCCTGATTATTTTGAAAATTAATTATTGATACACCTGGAAAGTGTTTATCATTAGAAAAATCATAAAAAGTTGAAACTTTGCAAATGACTTCAAGGCTTTAAAGATACATGAGGTAATTGATGAGGATGTTGATTCGTTTTTTTGTAATTTTCTTTTGAAAAAGATGAGGATGTTATTTTACCTTTGTTTTATTTCGCCTGCACACGATGATTTTAACATGAAATGAGCATTTATCTTAATATAATTCAATGAGAGGAGAAGGACAAGTACCCAGAAGTACCTTTGACTTTTTTGCATGTATTCCAGTGGAAAGGGAAGCAAAAAAGAAAATCATAATACGTTGGTTACTTCTATAAAAAGTAATGTTATGAAAATGTTGAGTTGCTCTTAAATCAGGGACTTGATCTGAGTACTTGCGGCAGACCTGGGTAACTTTAACAAAGTAGACTCTGCTTAAGGCCTCAAGTTGTGTTAGTTATTACATCACAGCCTAGTCTTTCAATTGAACTGAGGAAACTATGCTTTCATTGTTTGTATTTTTTTAATCATTGCTTCTATCTGTTGGCCACATACAGTAAAGTATCACTGGCTTTTGTTTTTCATTTCTCTTCCATCCCTCTCTCCCTCAAAAGAAAACCAATATAAAAAAAAACTAATGAAACCAACCATACAATACTGTTGCTGTAATTGACATTTTGGTACCTGTTTACAGTTAAGTAGACTGGACCACTTGGGAGTTAGGTGGTTCTAAAAAGTAGGAAACATTTTGGCACAACTGTTTTGGGAAACCACCTATTCCAATTGCCTCATTCCAAATTCTCCGTGCTAGTGGAGCACCATCCGAGCGTGATCGTTGCCAGAGCGACTAACTGGCGTTCGTGCAGATGGCACTCGAGTGTGATCGTTACCAGCGTCGCCTTACTGGCACTTGTACCGGTGTGCAGGTGACACGTAAAGATAAAAACACGATTTTCCGTGACCGTTGCCAGTACCGCCTGACTGGCCCTCATGCTGGTGGCACGTAAAAGCACCCACTACGCTCTCAGAGTGGTTGGAGGCATTAGGAAGGGCATCCAGCTGTAGAAACTCTGCCAAATCAAGATTGGAGCCCGGTGCGGCCATCTAGCTCGCCAGTCCTCAGTCAAATCGTCCAACCCATGCTAGCATGGAAAGCAGATGTTTAACGATGAGTGGCATCCTATTCAGGAATGCTTCGGATTTTTTGAAAGATAATTTCAAGCTTTAGAGTATCTAAATACAATGTTTGAGTAGCTTGAAAACATGTTACTCAAATTTTGTTTCACACATTTATGAAATATAAAATGAGATTATGACTCTTTGTTCATTTGTTTGTATGTTTTATGTCTATTTTTCCATGCTGGCATGGGTTACACAAATATTCAGACATTGTTCTACTACTGAATGTCCTTCCTGTCACTAACCCTTGCCTGGTTTTCAAGTATGGGATCTCTTTATAGATTTCGTCTTTGGATTTGGTTTGGAAGATTCTTTATATGATTTTGTGTGTTGATGCACATTCTGTTGTGCCTGGGGAGAGTCATTTTCTTTTTGTGCCTTATAGATGGTTTATCATTATAGATTGTTTATGACACAAAGTGAGCAGATGATTTGATGACTAGAGAAATGGCAACAACACAGCTTGAAGCAGCTTACACAGAATGAAAATGTAAACAAACATGCACACACACACACATGCATGCATGCAATGGGCTTCTTTCAGATTCTGTCAACAAAATTCCCTCTCAAGGCTTTGATCAACCTAACACTTGCCTATTTCTAAATTTTTAGCTTAAAAAATGATTTGATTTTAACTTTTCTTAGAAAGTGTGTCAGCATATTTGACCTCCAGTGTATCACGAAGTGGAAAACAATGAAAACTGCTGGTTTATATCATGAACAAGGAGTTCTAATTACAGCATAGGGTAGAATTGGTCACGTCCCAAAAGAAGAAGAAGAAGAAGAAGAAGAAGAAGGAGGAAGAGGAAGAGGAGGTGATGATGATGATGATGATGATGATGATGATGATGATGCAGCAGGGTTATTTGAATTCCACCCTGTTATATTCCTGTCAACAATAGCAGTTAAATAATCCCTCCTGGCAATAATAAAACAAATGGTGGATGTCTGTCATTCAAAGACAAGGATTCAGTCTCTCAATGACCTCTCATACTTGACTGGTATTTTATTTCATTGACTCTGGAGAGATGAAAGATAAAGTTGGCCTTGGCAGGATTGGAACTCACAATGTACAGGACCAGAACAAATGCTGCAAGGAATTTCTTAAGACATCAGAGAAAAATACTTTGTGGTATTCATTGCAGCTGTTTACATTTTGAGTTCAGATCCCACCAAGGCCAATTTGGAATTTCATCCTTTTGGATTCTGACATAGAAGGTAGTTGGAAATTCCTACGGACATAGAAGGTAGCTGGAAATTCCTACTTGACATAGAAGGTAGCTGGAAATTCCTACGGGACAGCTTGCTGAGTGCCACAGACCAAGTCTGTGGATGGTGCAAAGTCCCTTCCAGATTTAGAGTTACGTGGTGGTGGAATAGTGCAGTAGACAAAGCCATTAGTGCAAAGAAACAGGCCTGGAAAGCCTGGAGGGATGGGGTTAGCAGGGAACTGTACCAGGTAGCCAAAAGGGAGGCTGGGCAGCAGGTATACATAGCCAAATATGTAGCAGAAAAGAAGAAGTTTGCCAATGTCCAGCGATGCGAGGACCAAAGAACTGAAGTATTTCGGATTGCTAGACAGTGTGTGAGAGAAAATAGTGATGTTACAGGAGAGAAATGTGTCCACATGGATGATGGGGCATTTGCTTTTAATGATGGTGAAAAGAAAGAGGCTTGGAGAAACCATTATCAAAGACTGCTGAATGTGGAGAATAAATGGGAGGAGGAGAGCCTGCCAAATGTTGACCCAGTAGAGGGACCAGCTATCCGAATAGACAGCTTCCTTGTAGTTAAGGCAATTAAGGGTATGAAACCAGGTAAAGCCCCCGGCCCATCAGGAATCACTGCTGAGATGCTTAAACAGCTGGTTATGTGGGCTATGGCCTAGTCACCTGCATTGTAAACCAGGTAGTTCATAATGGAGTCATACCCAATGACTGGCGTAGCAGCACAATAGTCAACTGCTACAAGGGTAAGGGTGATGCTCTAGATAGAAATAACTACAGGGGTATTAAACTGTTGGATCAGGTGATGAAGGTCACAGAGAGGGTCATAACCCATCTCATTAGGGAGAGAATTTGCTTAGATGAGATGCAGTTCGGTTTTGTGCCGGGTAGAAGCACCACTGATGCTATATTCCTGGTCCGACAACTGCAGGAGAAGTACCTAGCTAAAGATAAACCCCTCTACATAGCTTTTGTGGACTTGGAGAAAGCCTTTGACAGGGTCCCCCGATCCCTTATCTGATGGTCGATGCGGAAACTGGAGATTGACAAATGGCTAATAAGGGCTGTACAGGCCCTATACAGAGAGGCTGTCAGCAAGGTTAGGATTGGCAACGAATATAGTGAAGAATTCCAGGTAGAAGTAGGTGTACACCAAGGCTCAGCCCTCAGTCCCCTTTTATTCATCATAGTCCTCCAGGCAATAACAAAGGAATTCAAAACAGGTTGCCCCTGGGAGCTCCTCTATGCTGGCTCTCATAGCAGAATCACTACCGGAACTAGAAAAGAAATTCCGGGTGTGGAAGCAAGGGTTAGAATCAAAGGGCCTTAGAGTAAATGTAGCAAAAACCAAAGTTATAGTAAGCAGAAAGGCGAACTCAGCACACACTCCCTTGGGCAGATGGCCCTGCTCGATCTGTAGGAAAGGTGTAGGTAGAAACTCCATAAGATGTACCCAGTGTAAGCTATGGACGATAAGATAGCTTTCATGTGCAGCAGATGCACAGGGACAATAGACACCACAGATACTCAGAAAACAGATTCCATCACACTCCAGGGGAAGAAACTAGAAGTAGTTGATAGTTTCCGCTACCTGGGTGACCAAGTTAGTAGTGGAGGTGGATGCTCGGAGAGTGTCACCACTAGAATACGAATAGCCTGGGCAAAGTTTAGAAAGCTCCTACCCCTACTGGCGACAAAGGGTCTCTCGCTCAGAATGAAAGGTAGATTTATGATGCATGTGTGAGAACTGCCATGCTTCATGGTAGTGAAACATGGGCCATGACTGCAGAGGACATGCGTAGACTTGAAAGAAATGAAGCTAGCATGATCCGCTGGATGTGTAATGTCAGTGTGCATGCACAACAGAGGGTAAACACCCTGCTGGACGTAAGAAGTATCAGATGTGGTGTGCAAGAGCGACACTTGCGATGGTATGGTCATGTACTGCGGATGGATGAGGAGAGATGTGTGAAGAAGTGCCGCTCCCAAACAGTTGAAGGTATCAGGGGGAGAGGTAGACCCAGTAAGACATGGGATGAGGTAGTCAAGCATGACCTCAGAGCATTGGGCCTCACAGAGGCAATGACGAAGGACCGAAATCTCTGGAGATATGCTGTGACTGCAAAGACCCAGGCTGCTTCATGCACCAGTTCCGCATAGCCCCTGCCCATTCAAAGTACCTTGGATACCAGAACATCCCGCTGTGCTTGAGGAGACCTATTGAGTCAAGTACATGAACATCGAAATAAATATCAATGGAAATAGTAGTTGTGATACCTGTGCTGGTGGCACATAAAAAGCACCATCCAAACATGGTCGATGCCAGCGCCACCTCGACTGGCTTCTGTGCCGGTGACACATAAAAAGCACCATCCGAACGTGACCGATGCCAGCGCCGCCTTGGCTGGCTTCCGTGCCGGTGGCACATTAAAAGCACCAACCGATTGTGGACGATGCCAGACTCCCCTGGCACCAGTGCCGGTGGCATGTAAAAAGCACCCACTACACTCGTGGAGTGGTTGGCGTTAGGAAGGGCATCCAGCTGTAGAAACGCTGCCAGATCAGACTGGAGCCTGGTGCAGCCCTTGGCTTCCCAGACCCCGGTCGAACCGTCCAACCTGTGCTAGCATGGAAAATGGACGTTAAATGATGATGATGATGATGATGATGGGTCCAATAAAGTACCAGTGTAATACTTAGGAAGATGGTATTAGCTAATCCCTCTCCTCAAAATTCCTGGCCTGGGGCCTACATTACATAAAAGACAGCAAGATAACAGGACCAGTAAAGCTTCAAAAAGTGCCTTGTGGTATTTGTTCTGGCTTTGTACATTTCAATTTCACATTGCACAGAAGTCAACTTTGCCCTTCATTGTTTCAGGGTTGAGAAAATAAAGTAGCATTCTAGTACTGGGGTCGATGGTATTGACTTGCCCTGCACCTCAAAATTGCTAACCTTGTGCTTAAATTAGAAACCATGGTTGCTGTCATTTTCAGAAGAACTCAAAAAGTTTATCTCAGGAATTTCTTGTCTGCTGAGGGAATTTGATTAGGAGAAGGGTTTTGTTATTCACTTGGCCAGTGTTTTTTTAAGGTTGTGTGTGTGTGCATGTGTGCATTTATATTTGCAAAGCAGTTTGTGCATATGTTAAACACTCACTGTATATATGTCTCAGAGTGTATTTATGTTCACAAAATTATTTTGTATACTTATATGTTAATGGTTGTATATGTATGTATGTCCATCTGTCCTAATAATCTGATGTGTTATATTTCAAAAAACAAAAAAAAATTGTCCCATTATTTATTCAGACCAGACCAGCCAAAAAGATTCTACTCTTTCATCTTAAGAATGTAAGAAACTATGTCTTTGAGAGCAAATAATCATGTGTTAAGTTCAACTTCAAATATACATATATATATATATATATGCGTGTGTGTGTGTTTATACATATATAAATGTGTATACCTTTTTATATATGTTTTACTTGCATATAAACGTGTGTGTATGTGTAAGAAGAAAAGCTGAAGCAATAATCACATTGGAGAAAAAAAAGAGGGTTGTTCAATGTTGTTGATAAGAAATGTGCATGTAATGTGGTTTGGTTTTGATTAAATGTTATAAAAACAAATTTCATTCATCAAATCTGTTTTTATGGCAGGATTAAATAATGATTATTCTCAAATGGCTGTATTTCCTGAACTGCTTACACTGAGTGAAATATCATATATATATATATATATATATATATATGATGAAAATAGAAATAGTTACAGAAAAAAATACTAACAATAATAGTAATAACATAACAGCAAAAAGAAACAAAAGTTTGGTTAAACAAGAACTCTAGTAATGGAATTGGAAAAAGTCAACAGAATAGGAGACCAAGAATCTAATAGTAAAATAATTTAGGTTAATCTATGTGCAATCAATAAACTGTAGAGAACAAAGAAGAAACTGACTGTTGTACCTCCTGACCAGAGAAATTACATAATATATTACACTCTGGCAAATTACAGGCTGTGTTTTTATATGATTGACATTAATCTGAGAGTCTTGAAATAAAAATTGTGGATTTCATAGAATCTAATTTCGTAGAGTGCACCCTCTATGCTGTCTTAACTTGGCATCATCATTTGCTTGTGTTTTAGGAAGCCCAACCCACACAAAAGTTTACATATCTCCTTTGTTTCTCTGCCCCAAATAAGCAAGATGTTAATAAGATAAGATTATATTCCATGGGTGTGACAAGTTCAAAGAAGCTATGTCTGATTACTTAGAATGAAGAATTTACAGATAAGTCTGCTCAAAGAGTCACAGGCATAACAAAATATATTTTGTTTGACAAATGATTGTGGATTAATATTTAAGCTAAGGTTGGTGGGACTGGCTGGGGAGATGGGATACAGAGTGAGGGAGGGGAGTAAGATACAGGGAGTTATGAAAGGTATGCTTAGAGATAAAAGGCTGGGTATGAAAACAAAAAGAGGTATGTATGAGGGCATGACTGTGCCAGCAATGTTATAGGGTGCAGAGATGTAGGGACTGAGATAGGCAGAAAGGAGGTGACCAGATGTGTTTGAGATGGGATGTCAGAGGACTAAGGTTGGTGTGACATGGATGAACAGGGTGAGGAATGATGAGGTGCAAAGACAGCAGGAATGAAAGAAAAACTAACAACCAAAGTGGATAGATGAATGTTGAGGTGGTTTGACCACATGAAGAGAATGGACGAGGAGTGGATGGTAAGGAGGGTGATGAAGGCAGAAGTGGTAGGCAGCAGAACCAGAGGCAGACCTTGGTTTGTGTGGATGGATGGAGTGAGGAAATCTTTGATGGTCAGAGGTGTTGGAGTGAGAGAGGCAAGGAAGTTTATAAACGATAGGAAAGCTTGGAGAATGTTTGTGGATGGATGAGTGAATTTGATGTTGCTCAAAGGGGAATAGAACCAGCTTGACGTGGCAGGAATATCCCAACGTATGCTGTCAGCCCCCCCCCCTGCTGATATTGGGGGTTGCACTCCATGCCTTGACCTGAGCATAGGACAGGGCTCGCCTCTCTGAGCTGGGAAACGAATGGAATGCTTGGTATGTGTCTTGTTGTGGCTACCCCCTCCCTAAAAGAAAATGAGGAATAAGCCTGGGTATATATATATATATAAATAAATGAAAGAATGGAGTCGAACGACGATTTAACAAAATTCCTTTATTCTCGACATATGTTTCGAAGACTGCATATTCTTAATTCCGAAGGAATAAAGGATGCATTATGCCGCCTTTCATCAGGAAAGACAAGGAACTTAATTGTCCATACTAGGATAATTCATTCACCTACTTATATATATATATATATATATATATATATATAGATAGATAGATAGATATGAATATATGTTGATGTAAAGACCAACCAGAATGTAAGCTGGCTTAAGGGATAAATATATTAATTTAGGGCTTCACAAAGTGGGTTCTAAGGAATCTCATGATTCTATGAAAAATTACAAGGGTTTCATGAGGTGTTGTTTAAAAATATATCTTTATCGTTTACTTGTTTCAGTCAGTGTACTGTGACCATGCTGGGGTACTTCCTTGGATGGGTTTTTTTTTAACAAATCAACCACATTATTTATGTAAGTCCAATTCCTGAACTTGGGGACATGTTGTGACCTTGAGCAAGGCATTTCCTTTCATGATGCTTCACTCTTCTCAGCTAGAATGAGTACCAGCCAAGAGTTAGTGAATCTCTCTCTCTCCCTCCTCTCTCTCTCTCCCATCCATCTAGCTGTCACCTCTTAAATGTTCCATTTAGTCAAGGATGGCAGAGCCAAAGAGGCTGTTTATGTCTACTTGGGACTAAACAGGTGTCTAAAACAATTAGTGAAAGCATGCTACATGTTACCAATTGCTATTTGCTTACAAGAGAGGGTTGACTGTACTGGTTCCACTAATCTATTTACCATATTCAAAATAAGTTAGGCACAAGCATGGTTGTGTAGTTAAAAAATATTTGCTTTCCAACCATATGATTTTGGGTTCAGTTTCACTGTGTGGACTCGTTGGCCAGTGTTATTCTACTCCAGCCGCAGGTTGACCAAGATCTTGTGATTGGATTTGCTAGACAGAAACTGACAGAAGCTTGTCATATACATAAGTGTGTGTTTGTCTCCTTGTCTTTACATCATACTATGGTTATAGCTGGATGTCCCTATCAGTAAGTAGTGCCCCTTGTTTCTATGAAGACATGTCTGGCCATGAGGAAATATTACCTTCCTTGTAAGTTGTGGGGCTTGGTGCCAGGGAGGGCATCCAACTGTTGAAAATCTGCTCCAACAAATTCTGTCTGACCCATAAAAACATTGAACAGTGGACATTGAAGTCAACAATGCAGGTTTCAATTCCAATCTCTTTCAGTCTTTTAGGTAGCATTTCGAATGTTGCACCAATTTCTACAGGAATAATTGTTGTCTTCATCTCCCACATTCTTCTCAACCTTCTTGGCTAGATTCTGATATTTCTTTGGTACTGACTTCCTGACACCTAGGGCAAAGAAATTCATTGTATACATTGGTAGGTCATTAAAACAAACACACCATGTTGTTCATTTGCAAAGTCAAATGTGATAGAAAAAAAAAGGAAAAAAGAAAAAATAGATAAAAAAGAAAAAAGATAAATTCAAAGCAACAATGTTCACAGCTACAACATTCTTCTCAATATGTATGATGTACCAGTTAGAACAATCTTTTGCACTCCTAGCATGGATGGCAAGCCAGGGATCATTCTCAAATATATGGTTATTATCATTGAATGAGAGAGCAGTGCCTGCCATCAAAGTGACACTGGGGTAACAATATGTGAAGCCCAGTATACCTGTCTGATAAGAGCAAACCAGGCACATGCATCACTGCCATATATGCGTGACATGGTGATCTTGTATCAAGATAAACTGTGCATGACCTTGCAGGTGGGGCCCAGTTAGAATTTTCTTCTGGTCAAGTAGACCATCCTGCTCAAAAGCTCTCTGAATAAGGTTTGTTTAAGGATGTTAAACAAAACACCCATGTTCCCAGGGTTGAATTATTCAAATTCCAAAGAATTCTTCTCAACACATGGCTATAATGCTCCCCAACTACTTCTGCTCGTGATCAGAGATGCACATATCATCAGCCACTAAGAGACATGCTCAACTGGTTTAAGGTCAAACAACTGACAAGCAGATCTGGGGTGTTGGGCAGAATATTTGCTGTAGCCCATCTTTTATGCCAAGACAAAACATGTACATGATAACACTTCCAATGAGTCAAGATCAGAAGCCACAAGAGCCACTATCTGGTACTGCACCAGGGCTTTGATTATTATTATTGTCATCATCATCATCATCATCATTATTATTATCATTTTCTCTTTATAATAGGATTTTGTTGGAACTCCTGGAGTCTTGCATGTGTAGCAGGCTTACTACCTGCAGCCTACATTACTATGATATTTGTTCTTTTCAGCTATCTAATACTTTCCAAGGAGGCAAACCTTTTGTAACAGTTCTACTGGGCACTCTATTCCAGTTTCCTTCATATTCCTCTTGATGCCTTCTGATACTGTTCCCAAAGACCCAACAATAATTGGCAATATCTTCACCTTCTTCATTTTCCATAGCTGGACTATTTCATACTTAAGAGGGTCATATCTATCTTTTCACCTTCCTTCTTGACTATTCATCGGTCAAAGGGGTAGGTAACATCAACTATATAGCATATTTGGTGCATGCACAAAAACTATCTTCCTAGTTAACCTTCCTGTACATATACGTGATAATGCTTCTAATCAGTTAAGATCTGAAGTCAATTATAGTAATTATTATTATTAAACTAGTACATTCTAGGAGGTGTTTTATCTTGAGGTTTGGTAATAACAAGTCTCCTCATAGCAATGTGAGTTTTAATTCTCGCCTCTTTCAATCTTTTAGGTAGAACTTTGGATGTTTTGCCAAGTGCATTAATCACTACAGGAATAATTGTTGTCTCAGTTTTCCAAGTTTCTGAAGCTCTTTAGCTATATCCTGATATTTCTCAATTTTTTCTATTTCTTTGGTATTGACTCTGCTATCAAAGAGAATTCCAAAATCTATGATCTTACCTTGTTTGCTATTTTTGTCCTCTATAATCATAACTGTCCTTCTTGCATCAATAGTTTGGTCAGTCTTTAACAGGGAAATCCCACAAGATCTGGTAGTTCTCATTTTCTATCACAACTTCTGGTTTATGTTCATGCCACTTCTCTGTTGCTTTGGAAACCACATACTCACCTAACATTCAATTCCTAGACTGAGTGGTGAGCTTTGTTTTTGAGCCAAACCTTTCATCTCACATTGCTGTGCAGCAATCACTCCAACACCTGATGTATGGTACACTTAGGAATTAATAAAGTAGACAGAATACAGCGTGCACGCACACGCACACACACACACACACACATGCACGCACAGATGAAAAGGAGAGGTTAGGAAAGAATATGTTACCTACCCCTTTGATGGAATGAGTGAGCAAATGTGTGGCATGAACATTTGAACGCTACAAACGAATCATTTGCACAGGTTGTTCAGCAAAAGATGAACATTCTTACATCATCTTCGACGGGAGAGGAGTCCATTATTATTACAGCAGTCTTATTGATATCGTGTGCTTCCACTGACCAACGAAGGAGAGTTATTTCATCTGTTTTAGGTGGGGGAAGTGTTTCAATTTCACTTGTTTTGTGTATTGTATTGATTGTATTTCTCTGTAATATGAGCATGCAGTGATTATTTCAGCTTTTTGTATGTGGTGTATGTATGTGTGTTTGTGTGTGTGTGTGTGTGTATACACACACACACACTTCCCCCCACCTAAAACAGATGAAATAACTCTCCTTCGTTGGTCAGTGGAAGCACACAATATCAATAAGACTGCTGTAATAATGATGGACTCCTCTCCCGTCGAAGATGATGTAACAGTGTTCATCTTTTGCTGAACAACCTGTGCAAATGATTCGTTTGTAGCGTTCAAATGTTCACGCCACACATTTGCTCACTCATTCCATCAAAGGGGTAGGTAACATATTCTTTCCTTACCTCTCCTTTTCATCTGTGCATGCGTGCACACACACACAAAAGGGTATCAGTCCTGACACTTTGTCTCTGTATATTTGCCTGATTATTTTTTCTTTTGGCTTTTTTGTGATTCCTAAAGCACCTGTTATTATGGAGACAGTAATGTTTACAAACCCAATATACTGAATATCATTATTCTCAACTTCTTTTACAAGAGACACTACACCCCACACCACCACCACCACCATTTACTTTCTTTCTTTCTTTTTCCTATAAATACCTTGTCAACCATTGGAACTGTTGCCTCATTAACGAGACGTATTTTCTTTCCCCAGAAGCTCTTAGGCAATTGTATCTGGATGATTTGCTTTAATCTCTCTTTGTCTCTATCAATTGGCATTTTCTCATTCTCTGAGACGTTGTTTTGTTGTGAATTTTCACTTTCTTTTTCTGCTTATATCCCTTAATAAAATACTATAGTTTTGAATGGCATGAACTTCTTGTACTCTGCAATATCAACAGAAATCAGGGTATTCTTGCATATATTTATAAATATTTTCTAGTTACATAAGAACCCATTTCTTTATATTTTTGGTATAGTTTAGTTTTTCTTTGTCAGCATTTGTGTGGTGTATTCTAAATGTGGTTATTATTGCCATTCTTTTCCTGTCTAGTCTTGCTAATTCACTTAGCTTCCAGCCAGAACAGTGAGACCACTGATACCTATTATCTTATTTTTGGCATTTTTCTCAGTTTTAACTATTAATCTAATGCATCAAAAATATTCTTTCCTAACCTCTCCTTTTCATCTGTGCATGCGTGCGCGCGCATGTGTGTGTGTGCTGTATTCTATCTACTTTATTAATTCCTAAGTATTTCCAAGCCTGTCTTTGGTCTAATTCTCTCTTTTTTTTAGCTAACATGATAATACTAGTTTTTATTAACAATTCTTTGCTTCAGTGTTGTCTTAGTGTCCCCAAATTCAATTTTGATGCCAATTTCCTCCACTGAATCCTTGTCTCATGTGTTTCCAATCATTTGTCAACTGTTTGAGTTTGAGGCTTTCTATATATTTTTTTATACAGACAGACAGACAGATGCATATTTTGGAGATAGTTGATGGCAATCCCGTGGCACTTGCACTCTTATCTAATCTAGTTTAGTATACTGGTTAAAGATGTTAACATCAAACACAAAAGAAGAAGCACACACACACACACACACAAAAAAAATATATATAAGCACAGGCATGGCTATATAGTAAGAAGCTTGCTTCCCAACCACATGACTCCCGGGTTCAGTCTTATTGTGTGGCACTTTGGGCAAGTGGATCTGCTAGACAGAAACTGCAAGAAGCCCGTTATATATAAATTTTTTGGATCTAGTTTGAATTCTTTGCAATCAAATTTGAATTTTTCAATTGGTGCTTAAGCCTTGAAAAAAAAAACAGAGTTAAACTACATCAGCCGCAAGGGAATACATGTCTATCTTATCTAACTCGTCCAGTAGAGCTGACCAATTGATATCTGAAAAGTTCGATGAAATAACTCATGAACACTGCGATAGCTTCTACCAAAAGATGTTTCAACATATTTATGTCGTCGACCAGTCTGAACAAGGGGAGATAATAAACGAATGATTCTTTTTCTATTATCTCCCCTTGTTGAGACCGGTCGACATAACAGAACATCTTTTGGCAGAAGCTATCGCAGTGTTCATGAGTTACTTCATCGAACTTTTCAGATATCAATTGGTCATCTCTACTGGACGAGTTAGATAAGATAGACATGTATTCCCTTGCGGCTGATGTAGTTTAACTCTCTCTCTTTTTTTCAAGGCTTGAGCACCAATTGAAAAATTCGACTTTGATTGCAATGAATTCAAATTTGATAGCAAAGAATACAAATTAGATCGAAAACATCTATATATATATATCTACGTATGTATGTATATATCTATGTGTCTGTGTTTGTTCCTTTCCACCACTTGACGACCGGTGTTGGTGCGTTTACATTCCCCATAGCTTTGAGGTTTGGTGCAAAGAAGACCAATAGAATAAGTACCAGACTTTAAAAGAAATTGTTCGACTAAAGTAAAAGATAAAAGATATATATAGGAATTGAAACCCATTTCTGGTGCAGTTTTGCCTTCAGAATGTTGAGTGAAGTATGGGGAATGCTCAAGAGTCTTGTTTCCAAAATTGACCAAACAGAAAAATCCAACATGTTGAGATCAGGGCTTCTTGCAGGCCATTTATCTTTGCCTATGTTCTTCTGAATTCATTATTGTGTCTGTTTGAAGCTGTGGGGTGGTGCTGAGTCCTGCTGGGGGCTCCAAGGTGCAGTTCAGCTTCCAAAATGTTGTCAATGTATCGCTGGGTGTTAATTTTAACACCTCAGGGCACAGAAATAAGGGAAACCTTCCATCGGCTGTCACAGTCACCCAAACTATAACTGACTAGATTTTGATGTTGATTTACAAGTCTACCATCGATGGAGCCGGATACACTCCAAAGTCGGTCGTTCTGGTGCTTTACTGCCTGATTGATAATCAAATTCCTTTTCATCAGTGAACACCAAATTGAGTAGTGTGCCTTCAGCAATCTGATGTAGGATAAGACAACTTTTCTCCAGTCTCATGGCCTTATCAACTTGTGTGAGTTCATAGTGGTGGATCATCTTGAACGGGTGCGCCCTGAGATCTTCCTTCAGCACTCAATATATCAATGTCCAGCTTGTTTTTGCTCTGACAGCCAGTTTTCTGATAAAACAATGAGGACTTCATTGTATCATTTCTCTGGTATTTTTGATCAACTGAGGGATCGACACATTTCTTTTTTGGCCATGTCCAGGTTTATCAACAATGGAACTAGTCTCTTGAAATTTCTTGACAATTTTCCAGACTGTTGTTGAGTTAATTTTAAGCGTTTTTGCTACAGCTGTATTGTTTTCACCTCCTTTGTAGAGGGTTATGGTTGTATTTCAGCCTATAGCCATTATCTAATTCATAAATCTGAATTTATTAAGTCTGAAAGAAGAAGCAGACACACTAAACTTTTATAATGATGTATGAATTTTATATCATATCATGTTTATTGATAGTTATTAAATCCTGAAACTTTGGTTGCCTTAATTTTGATACACCCTGTGTGTGTGTATATATATAGATATATATATATACAGATATATGATAATAATAACAATTTCTTTCAACTTTTGGAACAAGGCCTGCAATTTTTTAAGGGAACAGGCTGTTGATTACATCAACCTCAGTGCTTAACTGATAATTATCTTATCAAGCTGGATGGGATGAAAAACAGAGTCAGTTTTGACAGAATTTGAACTTAAAACGCAGATCTCCAACACTTTTTGTCTTATCTTCTAACAATTCTGCTATTCCTCTACCCTTACTATTTTATCTTTTACTTGTTTCTGTCATCAGGTTGTGACCATGCTGGTGCACCTACCTAAAGAGTCTTTTAGTCAAATGAACTAACCTCAGTACTTATTTTTTAAAAACCTTCCACTTATTCTATCAGTCTCTTTTACCAAACCACTAAGTTACAGGGATGTAAACAACCAAAATTGGTTGTCAAGTGATGGTGGGAGACAAAAACAAACAGAAAGTCATGCACATACATACACACATGTGCACACACACACACATAATGGGCTTCTTTAAGTTGACATTTACCAAATCCACTCAGACAGGTTTGTTCAGCCTGGGGCTACAGTAGAAGACATTTGCCCAAGATGTCATGCAATGGGACCAAACCCAGAACCATGTGATTGGGAAGCAATCTTCTAATACAGTTTTCCAATTTCTTATAGCTATTTTCAAGCCAAGTGTATCTCTTAATATGTTAGCTGCTATGACCTTGTTTTTTAAAGAATTGGTAGAGTGGGTTTTGAGGGAAATTCAGCTGTTATTTCTAGTGGGTCAAATAGCAATGCAGAAGATCCTTTCTTGTATATTAATTACCAAGATGGCAATAATGTGACTATGGTTGATTAAGTGGAGTGAATTGAAGAATATTCAGAATAGAAAAAGAGGAAACCATATTGGTCATACGAAAACATCTGTTCTGAGCTGACTGGACCATTGTTTCTAATTATGGTTACCTCACAGGCATCAGTCTACAAATGGAACTTGTAACAGTGGTGGTGGTAGTCGTTGTGGTGGCAGTGGTGGCAGCCCTCTTCTCCTCCTCTTCCTTTCTTGTGGTGGTGGTGGTGGTGTATCTAACCTCAGATCAACCCTGATCCATAATAAAAATGATTCCATCCATAAACACTCCATCTTTTTTTCTTTTCCAAAACTAATTTACTAAGGACAACATTAGCCAATAAAAGATGATTGTTTGATTTGAGGAAGATTTAGTTGTTATTTCTTGCAAGTCTGGCATGGGGGTAATCATTTAGAGAATAGTTTGCTTTCGGTAGGTAGGTAGATGAGTGGGTAGGTTGGTAGGTAGGTAGGTAGGTAGGTAGGTAGGTAGGTGGGTGGGTGGGTGGATGGGTGTATAGGTAAGCAGACAGGCTTGCTGGTTGTAATTTAGCAGAGTAGGTAAGTAGATCCAAGGGAAAGGAGGTATTTAGACAGGTAGGTATGCAAGTGGAAGGATAAAGAGGTAGGCAGTTTTTTTTTTTCTTGGGTAGAGAGATAAGTTAATTAAGTTGGCTGGAACAAAAATCTGAATCCAAAATTCAGAGTTGCTTATCATTTCCAACTACCCACCCCTTTGCCAAACCCTCCAAAACAAGCAACACAACTAACCAACCAACCAACAAACTTTACCCCCTCATAAGCAGAACAATAACAACAACAATAAGAATGCAAAAACCAAAAAGCAAAGATTTTTTCGACTGGTTTGTGCTTTCATTTTAATGCCTGAACCCAGATGCAAACATGACCACACAATGAAGCAAATGATAACAGAAAGATAATTTATCGACTGCAGGAAATATTCCATAGGAATAACACCAGAAATGTTCCACTAGCAGCTAATGAATATGACATTATGTACGTGTGTGTGTGTGTGTTGCATATACTTGTGTATATGCCATATTCACCCCACACCCTCAAATACATAAAGGCACATATGACTGAGTGTGTGTATAGGTATATATATATATATATATATATATATATGTATATGTATACACACACATACATTATACACATGTATATGTATATAGAGGGAGAGAGAGATGAGGGAGCCAATGAAGGAGATTATTTGTGTGTTTGTGTATATAGGAAATCTACATACATTCACATTAGTCAGATATAACACATGTTAGACTGACTTACAATCATAATTAGTCTTGCTTTGACACTAACTAGATGCTAGTTTATTAATTCTTCATATTTATTAGCATCCATGGCCAACTTCCAACTGATTATTTAAGAGACAAATATTCTGTGTATATTTACCTGAAATTTTGCATTCATTTGCAACTGCTCTCATAGTTGTCTGCATTATTCTTTATCATCCTGTGGTGTGTGCGAGAGATTCGAAATAAAGGCACCTACCTTCTCTTCGCTCTGATGGAGACCCTTCAGCGGTAACGGATCCTTCAACACAGCCCGACCCGAACGCTAGAGATAGCAGCTGCTTCACCCAACCTTAACAACGTGATCACCCGTCTTAACCTCTCGACGACCTGGCTCAAAAAGGCAGAATGCCCCGCTCGCTGTGCGCGCATCACGGCTGCCCCCTTCCGGTCAGCCCCAAGTTCCGGTCAGCTCCCCAGCTGCTGATGTCATCCCACACGCCACCCTGATCTTAAAGATCACAATCTCTCTACTCCATGTCGTAGTCCACCATCCAACCGGGAGGGCGCCTTGCGTGTCGAGATCTTCTCAAGCTGGGCACCTCGTTCTCCCCCTCTCCACAATCGTCGTCCGTCGAAGCGATAATCCTGCGGAGGTCCAAGACGTGTCGCGGCATTCCATCCACGGAGACGTTTCTGGAATTGACCGCCGTCACCGTTCCTCTGCTCCATTGAGACATACAGCGTGCCTTTGGTGGCTTAACCCAGACTTCCTCCCCTATTTTCACACAAATGGGTCCCTTCTCTTCCTCGTGGCCCTCCGGTGCTTTGCTCAGGTGCCTCCATTCATATTTAAATACAGCTCTCTGTGGCACAGATTCCTCAGCTTGTCCGGATCGGGGAGACAAGTTGTACCAAAAAACTGCTTCAAGTGGCAAAATGTGCCCTCTTTCCGCTATGGCCTTGACTGTCCGATGGTGCCTCACTACGATCCCGTTACCGCTCGGCCTATACGCTACTCTGAACAAGCGACGCACCTTCCACCGATCAAGCATAACCCTCAATGCTTCCGAACGAAACGCCGCTCCATTGTCCATCAGCAGTTCTTCCACGGGACCTCTCTCTAAAAATATCCCGTTCAAGATCTGCGCAATCTTGTCAGCAATGCCCGTTCTCAACTCCCTTCAAATGGCCAGCCGGCCTGGTCCGCAGTCGACCATGGAGAGGTACATTCCCTGACGGTAGTGTGTCACATCCACAGCTAGCCTTTTCCAGTTGTGCTCCACCGAAAGGCTTCCCTGTTCATGCCCACACGGAGCAGGGTCGATGGACTGACACCTGTCGCAGCTCCTGACCACTTTCCGGATGCTTCTCCTAGTGACGTCAGCATCAATTTTCTTCGCCATATACAGGGTCCTGTCCACACCCAGGTGATGCATAGCATGCAGTCTCTTCAGTTCAGAGTCATCCAACCGACACGCCGCAGCTATCCCTTTCCGGGCCTCCTCCGGTTCTTCCAACCATGCTCTTTTCACCCTGGTCAGTGCATCCCCCCTGTTTTTCTCCGAAGGCACGAAAACGACATTCAGCTTCAGTCCGAATTCAGCGATCAATTCACCTAGAACTCCTAGACGGCACTTCACTAACATCTCTGCGGCACCTTTCGTCCACACTCTCCTTTCACCGGTGATCACCGATCCTATCCAGCCAAGCACAGTGGCCGAATCCATCCGGATTTCAATTGTGCACAGCCCCCATTTCAGGGCCAAGTTCACCCCTTTCCGCACTGCGTCTAATTCGGCGACATTGATGTGGTTGAAGTCATCTGCTTTCCAAAGCTAGGCCGCATCCTCCACCGCAGCGCCTTCGATTGCCAACACAACCTCTATCGCTATACTGCTAGCATCACACCAGACGGTCCTGCATTCCGTCTTGGGCACATACCAGTTCCCCCTGACCGGGTCTTCCGCTCTCGTCCTCTCTAGGATTTCCTGCATCGTCGCCACCGTCCCTTCTCCCACCTTGTCGTCCCAACTCTCCCCCTCGCTCGTCTCTTGGTGTAACTGCACACCATGCTCAGCCATCCAGCGATCGGGTAGTGACCACCCAACTTCCCACACATCGAGAACAGCTCTCTCCTGCTGATGCTGGAACTCAGCTCTGGGATTTCATTCCCTCTCCGGAACACCAATTCACCCAATCTATCTCCTCCTCCCAAGGGACACGGACCCTTCCTCGATCCACCTCTCCACCTTGTCTTCAAACTCAACCCTGGCATGGCCTTTCAGGGTATGCTGGTAACAGCTCACTCTGTTTTTCAGCATCGGGGGCTCGTCCTTCCATCTCCACTCTATCGTCCACCGCTGACCATCGAACGCCACCTGAAAGTCTTTGTCCTCGATGGTGTAAGCGGCGCAGTCCCTCACGGGGCTCTGCTCTCTCTGGCGATCCTGACTAGCAGTGCACGATGCCCCCATGCTTCCGAACGTGACCTCATTTCCCACAATACTGACGCCACCGAGGCGGTTGATGGCGTCCATCACCACATCAACCCCATCTATCATGCGTTCAGCCACAATTACCTGCAGCCTTAGCGTCGTGCTGTGCACCACTGTCTCTACCTTGCTGCTGCCTCTGCAACGGATTTCGCTGCCGTCGACTGCCTGGACGCTACTTGCCCCGTTCCATTTCTTTGTCGCCCTTGAAGTCACAAGGGTGGTCGTACAGCCCATATCCATGAGGGCCCTGAATGTCTTCCCCTCGGCCTCCACGTCAATTAATGGCAGCGTCTCCAATAGTGCCTCTACTCATTTGCGGGGAAAGTTCGAGAGGCAGCAACCCGAATGCTAGAAATTGCAGCTGCTTCACCCAACCTTAACAACGTGATCACCCATCTTAACCCCTCGACGACCTGGCTCAAAAAGGCAGAATGCACCGCTCGCTGTACGCGTGTCACAGCTGCCCCTTTCCAGTCAGCCCCAAGTTCCGGTCAGCTCCCCAGCTGCTGACGTCATCCCACACATCCTTCAGTTTTAACCATTTCTGTGCTTGCATATGGCGCTAATCATACAGTATGATATCATAATTCCTCAGGCATTTCATTGAATCTTATTCACAAGAGACTGTTACAACTTAGCATCCATTTATATATACATCACAATATATATATATATATAAAGTAAGATAAGGATTCAGATAGAATCAGGTACTTGGAGAGCTATGCACCAGGTAGTGTTGCGTAGTCTCTGTAGTTCTGGCCTGTGGTTGGTGAGAGTCGAAATATCAGATAGGGTATTCTGACATTGTTGGAATCTACCTTTTGCATTGCTTGGCTAATGAGTTCCTGGATCTTCATGCTGGTCTATATAGAGACGATGCTCTCTTGTCATACCTACTAATAGCAAATGTCTACTTGAAAGAACTCGCAAAAAAATTAGGAAATTCTTGTGTAACTTTAACTTTGACTTAACTTTTAAAATAGGGACTAAATCTGTTAACATCTTAGACATCTCATTAAACCTAAAATCAGGATTATACAATCCCTACAGAAAACCAGATAAAACCACTAGATATGTTAGCAAATTCTCACCCCACACCCCTCCCACCTTTATTAAATCTTTAACTATGGGGGTTTCATGTAGAATTACACAACTTTCAGCAAATGAAAATATTTTTGATTTGCATTCTCACTTCTCAATTTGGCACTTTCCATCACAGGATATGAACAGTAAATAATATATGAAAACTGTAGGACAGTGGCTCTCGTGGCTTCTGCTCTTAACTGATTAGAAGTGTTATCATGTACATTGTTTTGTCTTGGTATAAAAAATGGGCTATAGCAAATATTCTACTCAATACCGCAGATTTGTTTGTCAGTTGTTTGACCATAACAAGTTGAGCATGTCCCTTAGTGGCTGACGATATGTGCATCTCTGATCATGAGCAGAAGTAGTTGGGGAGCATCATAGCCATGTATTGAGAAGGATTCTTTGGGGTTTGAATAATCCACCTCTGGAAACATGGGTGTTTCGTTCGACATCCTTAAACAACCCTTATTCAGGGACCTTTTGAGCGGGATGGGTTACTTGACAAGAAGAAAATTCTAACTAGGCCCCACCTGCAAGGTCATGCACTGTTTATCTTTATATCAGATCACTACGTCAGGCACATATAGTTATGATGCATGTGCCAGGTGTACCCTTATCAGATGGGTAGTCATGATGGATATGTTAGGTTTCATATATTTTACCACAGTGTAACTTTGATGGCATGCTCTGCTCCCTCACTTATCATCATCATTTAACATCCGTTTTCCATGCTGGCATGGGTTGCACGGTTTGACTAGGGACTGGCAAACCAGGAGGCCACACCAGGCTCCAATCTGATCTGGCAATATTTCTACAGCTGGATGCCCTTCCTCACAGCAACCACTCTGAGAGTGTAATGGGTGCTTTTTATGTGCTACTGGCACAGGAGCCATTTAGGTTGGGGGAGCTGGCATCAACCACGTTTTGATGGTGCTTATTGCATGCCACCAACATGGAAACCAGTCAGGTGGGACTGACATCGGACACAACTACAATTTCCATTTGATTTGAGTTTGATAAATAAGACTATAGGACTATGATAAATAAGAGGGGGCTGAGGGCTGATCCTTGGTGAACCCCTACTTCTACTCAGAAATCTACGCTATACTGATTGCCGACCCTTACCTTACTAATGGCATCCCTATACAGGGCCTGTACAGCTCTTATTAACCTCTCATAAATCTCCAGTTTCCCCATCGCCCTCCAGATAAGGGATCGGGGGACCCTGTCAAAGGCTTTCTCCAAGTCAACAAAAGCCAATATAGGTTTTTATCTTTGGTTAGGTTTTTCTCCTGCAGTTGCCGTACCAGGAATATAGCATCAGTGGAGCTTCTACTTGGCACAAAACCAAACTGCATCTCATCTAAGCAGATTTTCACCCTAATTAGTTGGGCCATGACCCTCTTCAAGATCTTTATCTCCTGATCCAGCAGTTTGATACCCCTGCAGTTATTTCTATCTAAAGTATCACTTTTACCTTTGTAGCAGTTGACTATGGGACTGCTATGCTAGTCATTGGGTATGACACCTTTGTGAACTACCTGGTTTACAATACGGGTAACTAGGCTATGACCCACACCACCAGATATTTTAAGCATGTCAGCAGTGATTCCTGATGGGCTGGGGGATTTACCTGACTTCATATCCTTAATAACAAAAATAAGAACTATAATAATATTAACATTAAAGATAATAATAACAAAATTAATAATTATAACCGCTGTCAGGATTAAGAATATTGGAGCTGCTGTCAGGCTCGAGGTGACCCAGAAGACAGTTGTCTAATACCTATTTTTAGTTGAGTAAGCTAGAACAAAGTGAAGTGCCTTGCTCAAGGACACTATATGCTGTTTGGTCTAGGAATTGAACTAATAACTTTACAGTCGTGATGTGAATAACCTGTTAGACCTCATGAAAAGCCTTTGCTATGACCTCTCTGAATGTTAAAAAGAATGAGTAGAAATAATTAAGCAAAATTGATTTTCTGGAACCTAGAACATTGAAGTTTATTGGGAAGGGAATGAGAGAAGAAGGAAGAAAAAGTGAGATAGAAGTATATAGAAAAAGTGGAAGGTTGAAAAATCAGAAAACAGAAAAAATGTAATCTGAAAAGGGAAAGGGGAAAAGAGTTATCTCCCTTAGACCATAAATCATAAGGCTGAAAAATAGAGTTTATGGTATAGTTATTAATCAGATAGAGGAGGAACTTCCCAATCCTTCAACAGGAACTTAGGCATATGCTTACAACTGCTGAAAATTTCAGGTCTGGAGTTCAGCAGTGAGTTAGAGATCTTCGATCTGAAAAGGATCTGAGCTCTTTCAGCTAAGCATAGCTTACATTATTTGATCCATTAGCTAATGGTGTGGATATTTTGATTATTTTCCACTTTATGATATATATATATATATATATTATATATATATATACTCTTTTACTTGTTTCAGTCATTTGACTGTGGCCATGCTGGAGCACTGCCTTTAGTCAAGCAAATTGACCCCAGGACTTATTCTTTGTAAGCCTAGTACTTATTCTGTCATTCTCTTTTGCTGAAATGCTAAGTTACGGGGACGTAAACACACCAGTATCGGTTGTCAAGTGATGTTAGGGGGCCAAACACAGACACACAAACATATACACACATGCATATATATATATATATGTGTGTGTGTATATATATATATATATATATACATAAAAGAAATTAGACAATTACAATTCTGCACTTCATGTTTAAACTTGAATGAAGCTATAAATGATACACAAGTATTCAACTATGAGTGCAATTGCATCTTATTGCAGAAATAGTTCTAAGTTAATGAAGTCCATGACCATAATTTTTTCCTTTCATCACTCTCTCTCTCTATATATATATATATGTGTGTGTGTGTATTTGTGTGTGTGTGTATAATATTCATATTATATGATTTGTATGCACATTATATTATATATGACAATGATGATGATGAATGGAATTTGTTTTGTTGCAAATGTTGAGGCTGTGTCTCTGTTTAGAGAATAATTCCCTTTCTCCACTTTCAATGCTCTTGGAAGCTTTCAAAACAAAACTATTAAGTAGTGTGGAAACTGCCCTTTCTTTTCTGACTAAACAGTGAAAAAAACAAAGGAAATGTCTTAAAATTGTCATATCCAAATATAAAACTTTTCATTCGTAATTTTATGAACGAACTGCTTTGTTAAGTTATGGTTGAAACACCAGTTTAATGATGGAAAAGTAAGTTACTTTTATTAAATCCCTTCAAATTTTTCAAACAGGCAAAGAATTTCATGAAAAATATGTTTAAAGAAAGGTTTACTGCCTTATCTACAGACACAACTCTATGGCAATAAGTGGATATGCATTGTCAGTTTCTTGGCTTATTACTCAATACACACACACAATATTATCAACAACATTTAACGTTCACCTTCCATGCTAGTATGGGTGGGAGTATAAATACATGTATATGCATACATAAGCATATATGTCTGTCTGTGTGTGTGTGTGTGTTCAAGAATTGTTTTGTTCCAACTCCAGAATGCCTGTCTACAGAAAATGTGGGTTCAAGCTCTGTGTGCAGTTTTCAACTTTTTCCACCCAAAAAGGATTTTCAACCAAATATTTACATGCTGTTTATATAGCTTTGTGTGCTTCAAGATCCTTCTTTCCAAAAGAGAATTTTATATGTATGTCATCATTCAGTTTTATTTCAAGATTTCTTGCCAATAGAGAAAGAGCTGGTTTCTAACCTAGATTTAAGCTTCCTTCATTGGAATTTCAACAGCATCAACAGTGTATTTTTGTATGTATGTATGTATACATACAGATCTATATGTTTTGCTTTATGTGTGTCTTTTCGTGCATATAGTTGCATATTTAGAGATATTCATATATACTTAAATGATAAACTGGAAAGTTTTACGGATTTTTACAGTTCAATTGATGGCTCTGATCTGTAATGTTTGAATTAGCTTTCTCCTTTCTGGTTTTGAGAATCCTAGTTTCTCAAGATTGGTATTTAGGCAGTTAGCTACATATCCCAGTGTCCCAATAATTACAGGTATAAACCTGAACTTGTAATCTGGATAGAGTAACTGCAGATTCTTCAACAGTTCAGCATATTTTTTTCACTGATCTTTGGCTTTATGTTATAACATCCACTGGGCAGCTGCTTTCCATGTACGTACATATGTATGTATGTAATCATCACACACACATGTATATATATATATATATATATATATATATATATACACACACACGCACACATATGATGAATGAATGAATGGACAAAAACCAGAAAAAGCTCAAGGGGGACAAGTTTTCACAAAGGTGTTGTCATAATCTTAGTTGAAAAGGAAAATGATTTTTGATGTTTGAGACATGGAGTCCTTCATCAGAAAAAAGAAGAAAGAGGAAAGAGAAAAGTGGTGAAAAGGAGTGAAGAAAAAGTAAATATTTATACACACACACACGCACACATGCGCATATAAGTTACTACAAATACACTTCATGTAATGAAACAAAACATAAACTGATGTAAATATTGCTCATACAAGTGAGATGAAAAAACTAACATTAGATTCATGATTAATTTCAGTTATGAAACATAGGAGAGATATCCAAAATCTCAACAGCTTTCTCTTAGTCATTTTGATAATAATGTAGACAGTTACCAACACTTATACTTAAACATTTGGGATCAGTTGTGGCATTAAATGAAAATGACCAAAGATAAATAAATGATTAAAATTGAAAAATAGTATAAAATGCAGGAAATATAAGCAGCAGTTAAATGTGACAGGTAAGAAAGGAAAAAGAAAAGAAATCTATTCCAAGTGATAAAACTTCTAAGTGGTAAATAAAAATTGTTGTGGTAGATAAGATTGTTCATTTGAAGAAATGTGTTAGAAATAACATGTTGTAAATTTGTTCGAGTAAAATAAATAGAAGCTATGTAGTCATCTAAAAATCCATAAGTCAGAATAAATAGGCATTCACATATTTGTATGTAGAGTGGGTATATTTATAAAAGTATACAGTATTAGAGATCCATTTCTGCCGATCTTACTAGTCAGTTTCATACAGGATATTTGGTAATTAGATGATTACTTAAGATTGTGTTCATCAGAGTTCCTGATATAGAAAATTAAAAATGGTCATAGCCCTCTGTTACCAGAAGTCTCAAGAAATGTCTCATGGTTGCTATGCAAAAGACAAAGCAAATATATGGCAGACAGAGATGGAATTCCATCAAGACTTATGCCTGTTGCCCAAAATACCTGAGTGAGTGGTAACTCAGCAAATTGCAATTTGGATGTGAATGAGGTGGGGTTGACATGTGAATGAGGCAGATAATATGTTTGTGTCAGTAGAATTCAAAAGATTGGAGTCAGCCTTGCAGTGATGTGTCCTCTGCTATTGTAGAAAAATCTACAACAATTCACAATGTTTTTTTCTTTGGCTGAAAAAAAAAAGCTCCTGAGTTTGATTTGGTTATATTTTGTCTCAATGGGTTGTGAGAAGTCAACAACTAACAATGAGATGTCAAAGTAAAAGTCAGTCAGCAAATGGTAGAAATCAAGCAAAGTCATTCAGAACGCTCCCAGTGTAGGATGTCATCACAGTAAT
The DNA here is from genome assembly GCF_006345805.1 of Octopus sinensis. Taxonomy (NCBI): domain Eukaryota; kingdom Metazoa; phylum Mollusca; class Cephalopoda; order Octopoda; family Octopodidae; genus Octopus; species Octopus sinensis. Next base: position 89,557,975 of record NC_043006.1, on the reverse strand, counting down.
TAATCACAAGGCCAGCAATTTCGAAGGAATGGAGGAGGAGGGGGAGGGGTGGTGGCAGTGGTCAATACTATTGACTGGTATTTTGTTTTATCAATCTTGGAAGGGTGAAAGGCAAAGTTGATCTCAGTGGGATTAGAATGTAAAAAGCCAGAAGAAATACTGCATGCCAGTTCTTCTGATGCTAGCTGAACACTTCTGCTAGCCGAACACCTTCATCCATAATTAATTTTGCAGAGCACTACAAGATATATCTGGTTTATAACATCATAGGTAGAACCAAGTTACTGAACACTGTACTTTTCTTATTTATTTACCTAGGTTTTGTGAGACAGAAATGTTATGTTTAGAAAAAGAGCCAATGTGTCTTCAGATAGCTACAAGTCTTTTGAAAATAACAGTCATCTAGAAAGCAGATGTATGGCATCACACAAAAAGACAAGAACGTTTCCACTATAGGTTATAAAATTCACAGGTTGCTAAATCTAGTTTTAAACAATTTATTTACTCTATAAAGTAAACATCTATTTCTTATGAAAAATATTATACCCCAAGAGCATTAATTGTTCTAAATGAAGTGATGTTTGAAACTATAGTGTATCAGAGTTGGATTTTAGACTTTCAACTCATTGGAAACAAACTTACTTCTCTGTAATATTTGCCACAGTTTTAGATAAATTTGAAAACCTACTTTGAACTCTGCAAAGAATTATAGTTTAAAAATAGTTTTGCTTTAATATGTTGACTCCATATTTTTCTGAAGAAATTTTCAAAAATTTGTTTTCCTAAATCACTGGAGGACTTCTTCAAAATTCTTTTTGCATTCTGGAAATTGAATGGGTTCTAGTAGGAATGGTTCAAAGATCAAAAATCAAAGGAAATGTTTATTTCTACCTTTTATTGTTCACCAACTATTAAGATTTTTTTTAGCTAGAAACTCTAAATTTGAAGAACTCCAGCATAGAAAGAGGCCTTTTTTTTGTCATTGGTTGGTTAATGCTTTTTTGTTTTGTTTAATTTTGTTTGTCAGTTTTTATTTGCATTTTATTTTTTCATTTACTTTGTCGTTTTTAAAGCTACAGAGATTCAATATTTGATAATTTAATGCTCACAGTTTTAAGGCTAAAACAAACAAACAAACAAAATCATCCTAGATATTTTAATTAGCTTCTTAGTATAGAAAGGTTATTTTGAAACTGTCACTGGTTCAATATATTATACAAAGCTGAATAAACAAACCCATTTATAAATATTTGTCTTTTTAAAAACCATGGCTTCTTGTACAGATGTCATAGCAAAGTAGTGAGCAGCTAATAAATTGCCACAAGGTAATTGGATATTAATTTCCAGCCATAGTAAACATATAATTTCCATGAATCTGATATAACTCAGGTGTTCTGAATTATATTCTGCAAACTATAAATTTCCAACAATAACTGCTGTAGAGTTCTGAACAAAAATCAAATAAATAAAAGCAAGCAGCAAGTTCCGTGAAATTTGAGTAAAGATAATTGACATTGTTCATAATTAAAAGGGCCATAAACACTCTAAAATGTCTATCAGCAAATGTTTGGCAATTAAATCTAAATATTTTGGTTGTGAATGATCTTGCAGTTTTCATAGTAGTGTTGGTTGTATTATTATTATTATTATTATTATTATTATTATTATTGTATTGTTGTTGGTGGTGATGGTGGTGGTACTGGTGGTTGTAGGTGGTTTTACCATGACAGTTATTCACACTGTCTAACTAAAATTGGCCCTAAATCAAAAACTTGAAGCTGCATTCAGTTTCAGTAAAGACCTCGTTAATTTTGCAGTGCTTCCACTGTTTACAGCTCTGTATTATCTTGAAATCCTGTTTTGAAAAGCACAAGACAAATTAGAGAAATGATGACTGCTGGCAGATGTAAATCTGTTCTTTATTAGGGGACAATAACCATTGAACTATATGAATGCTATCTGCAGAGATGCTCAGCATGAAAACAAGGGTCTACCAAAGCTGAGACAATGGATTGAAATTCCTGGCTCAGCAGAGCGAAATTCCTCTCACTCATGGGTGATTGATGTTGAGAATAAAATCAAGAGACCTAACACACTTCATTCTGGCTCATAAATTCCTTTATTTTACATCTAACTCATAAATTCCTTCATGTTATATCTGACTTACTAATTCATTCATGTTGCATGTGATAGCTGAACCTCTTTCATTATGTCTCACTGATGAGGTCTAATCTGTCTGAAACATGCTTGGATTTGATGAACTTGCCACTCTATTCATTAACATCAGGTTTACTCCCCCACTACATTCTATATTTAATCAATAAAGATTTGGGCTTGTCTTTCTCCACCACTTAAAAAATGAATCCTTTACATACTGAATGTTTTTGTAACTTGCAAAGTAAGTTTTATCAATTGGAATTTCATGGCCTACTCCATTACCAGCCGTTTTACTATTAAGTTTTCTTGCAGCAGGAGTCCTGAGTCATTTCCTAAGCCCACTCAGTCATTGTCAGAGTTATGATTTTACCTGATTGCTTATCTTTTCTAACTATGCTCACCTTGCCAACAGACAAATCCACCCCATTAAGCATTTCTCACAGAAGCTTGAAAGCTTACAATTCTTTTCACTAACATGCAGTTGTTGTTGATGATATTGTTTCTGATGTTGTTGTTATTGCTGCTGTTAAAACCATTTCTGATATTTCAGATAAAAGGGAATATTATGGAGCTGCGTAAAGGACATGTAGCCACTTATAGATTAATAAATGTATTGTCATTTAGTTTTAGCAAAGAAATAGAAAACTTTTTTGTTTTAGATTCTAAAGTCAGCAAAAATGTGACAAATAAAAACTTTTCCAAAGTCATATTTAAATGCCTAAAACAAATATGTGTATGTGAGTGAGCAAGTATACACACACACACACACACAAACACACACACACACATAGGATTTTTAAAAATGTGTTTGTTCATATCTTTGAAATATATACATATCTACTTACATGTGACCAATAAATATACACATGTGCAGACATACTGTACACAATGGGAATATGTATATATGTATGTGTGTGTGTGGATATATCCATATATGCATGTATATTATGTATATGTGTGTGTACATATATATATGTGTATGTATGTGTGTGTGTGGGTTTGTATATATATATATATATATATATATATATATATATACATGCATGCACACGCACATGCACACACACACACACACACAAACCAACACAACATATAGAATAAAATATTTGTTTGAAGTTATTGAATGGAATCCAGAAAAAATTGCTTTGAATAAAGATTATTTTATATTTATTTCTGTTGGAAGCATTGGCTCCATGTATTTTAAATTTTATAATTAAGAAAAAAGAAAATAAATGGAGGAAAAAATATGTCCTTCAGAGAAACTTTACACACAAACACAATCAGTGTTATAGTTTGCCATTAGAAGATTTTAAAAGGCTGAAGATTACTGTAATATCCACACAGACAATAAAATGTGTCTATATTCTCATGTAATGTGTGTGTGTATATATATATATGCATATGTATTTATATGCATGTATATTTATTTATATATATATACTTATATGTGTGCTTGTGTATTTGTGCATGTCTTTGCGTATATGTATACATTTATATATATCTTTATACATTTCTGTTTGTATTGTATATGAGTATTTATATACACATACTTGTTTGTGTCTATTTTTGTGTGTATGTGAGTGTATATATGTTATGCATATATATACCTGTAAGCATACACATGTGTATATATTTCACTATATGATACTACACACACACACACACATTGTTCAAAGTTAGAACAAAATTGAAAGTGACTTGATATAACTCTTCTTGTAGTTTAGATCATACATCCATACAACTTTGGTTTAAATGCAATATCTATCTATCTATCCAATCTATCGTTCTATGTATCTCCATATATATGTGCAAACATATGTATGTATATATGTATTTTGTATGTATGTATTTTGTTTGTATGTATGTATGTATGTATGTATGTATGTATGTATGTATGTATGTATGTATGTATGTATGTAAGTGTGTGTATGTATGTCAGTGTGTGTAAGTGTGTGTATGTATGCATGCATGCTGTTTGGGTTGTTACCACAAAACAATTTGGTCAAACTGATATTGATGAATGCAAGAATAAGAAACCTGTCTGATATTTTAAATACAAAAATATTTGTTTTGTTGTTAAATAAAACAGTGTACGGTTATGATGACAGGAAAGATATTTACACCAAGTTTTTGAAATATTTTTATGCGTCTAGAAAAATGTAGTGACCCTTGTTGTGTGATTGTAGCAACCATTCCAGTGTGGTCATCGCCAGTGCCACCTGACTGGCTCCTGTGCTAGTGTCACGTACAAAGCACTATTTGAGCATGGTCATTGCCAGTACTGCCTGACTGGCCGTCATGCCACTGATACATAAAAAGCACCATTCAAACATGGTCGATGCCAGTACAGCCTGAGTGGCCCTTGTGCCGGTGGCACATAAAAAGCACCCATTACACTCTCAGAGTGGTTGGTGTTAGGAAAGGTATCCAGCTTAGAAACCTTGCCAGATCAGATTGGAGCCTGGTTCAGCCTCTGGCTTGCCAGTCCTCAGTCAAACTATCCAACCAATGCCAGCATAGAAAGCAAACATTAAACGATGATGATAATGAAGAGAGTGTAGATATATAAAAATAGATGTGTGTGTGTGAGGTATGCAAGCTCTTTTGTTTACTCAGAGCAATGCATGGCAGTATAAACTGCTTTTAAATTTTGGCACAAGGCCACCAATTTCAGCGGAGGGCACGGTGGGGGCAAGCCATTTACATCAACTCCAGTACTCAACTGGTAATTATTTTATCAACCTTCAAAGGATGAAAGGCAACCTCAGCAGAATTTGAACTCAAAACGTAATAATGAATGAAATGCTGCTAAGCATTTTGCCCATCATGCTAATGATCCTGTCACCTCATCCCCTTGTAGCAGTATAAATTGAGAATCAGTTTGATTGCCTTTATGTTTCTGGCTCAAATCTCACTAACATCAGCTCATCCTTCTTGGGCCCAATAAATTAAATGTCTATCAAGTTCTAAGACTGATCCAAACTGTCATAACTGCTCTTAAACATGGAAAGCCATAAGAGTCAAATTCCAGTGTTAGAAATCCTTAGAAGAACAATTTCTGATCAGAATGTTTGAGATTTTTAGCAATGAGAAGTTAAAATACCTTTCCATGAAAAAAGAAAAGAAAAGGAAGAAAGAAAGGAAATGCATTATCAGCAAAGTGAAGTAAAACAGTTATTTCAAACAGAAATGTGGGTGTCCATATGAATTTACAAAATTCAAGTTTGAACATTTCAAAAGAATACAATTTTAAAGAAAATATTATGTCAAAAGGAATTTAGTTTGTTTGAACTCAGAACATCATCATCGTTTAATGTCCGTTTTCCAAGCTAGCATGGGTTGGACGGTTCTACCGGGATCTGGGAAGCTAATTTTTATAAGGTTCAATCCTACTGTGTGGCATCTTTGACAAGTATCTTCTACTACAATCCTGGATTGATCAAAGCCTTGTGAGTGAATTTGGTAGATGGAAACTGAAAGAAGCTTGTCAGGTATATATGTTTCCCTTTGAGATTTATTCAAGTTCTTAATGTAGTTGAACCTAACAAAATGACAAAATTTTCTGAGTTAAGAGAGTTCCCAGGGTTTGTAAATCTAAGGTTGAGTATTGACTTGCATTTATGTACTGTGTGAGGTGTTTGTGTGTGAGACTCTGTGTGAGTGTGTGTGTGTGTGTGTGCATATATGAGACTGTGTGTATCATTACTTTTTTCACATGTGTCTCTGTTGATGCACACAGTGCATACATTCGTTTCAAGAATCTCAGATGGAGAATCTTTGGAATGTCTTGCAAATGGATTTGGAAAATATGCATCAGTTTCTTTTGCCCATTCTTAGAAAAACCTCTGTGTGTGTGTGTGTGTGTGTATGCATGTGTGTGTGCAAGTGTGTGTGCTTTATCCTGACATCATGTGACAGAGTAGTAAATGAGAGCCACTATCATACAAGTGGTGTTCTGTTCATTTCCAACCTTCCATGGAAACATGTCTGGCCTTGGGGGAATATGACCTTGCTTGGAAACAAGTGAGAAAAGTTCCACAGGAAGGACATTTGGCTGAATAAATTCTACTTTAAGGAATTCCATCTGACCTATTCAAGCAGTATTAAAAGATCAATATTAAAATGATGATGGTAATGGTGATAAGGAATGAACAAAAGCACAGCCAACCATCATTTGTGAGCATGGGAGGCTTGGTAATATGTGCCATTCTTTTGCTAAATATTTTTGGTACTTAGTCACCAGCAGACATAGAGACACCCTCTTACCCGACCTCCCATATCACCCTTGATCCAACAGAACATCCAAGAATTGACAGCTGAAGAGAGTAAAAGGTCTGCACTAGTACCATCTGATACTCAATGCAACTGAGTTGACAGGAGCAATGTGAAATGAAGTGCCTTGTTTCAACGTACTCCTTGTTCCAGAAATGAAACCATTAACTTTATGGTGATGAACCAAAATCCTAACCACAAAACCACAAGCCCTCATTTTGGAGAAAGAGTATTGGTGATGGAACTGACATGAATACAGTACTTATTATTTGATCAAACTCTGTAGATATGGAAGGCAAAATGTTCAGAGGTAGGATATGAACTTTGAATATAGGAACAAGATAATTTTTGACCAAAATAAATTTTGTTTATTTTACTTTGGAAATAAATGCCCTACATTTTAATGGGGCCATGTTCTTGTTTTTCCACTGAGAGTTGAAAACTTATTGCACTCTTTACTTGCCATATACTTAACTCTTATTCAATGGGAAAATATTACAACAGATTACTTCAGGAAAATATTTATCTGACATTATTTATTTACATTTTTTTAATCTCAAATGAAATATTTACTTGGAATTTAGATTACTAAACTTCTTGACAAACACAAGCTAACCTGTAGCCATTATGTTAATCTCTAACTTATTTCTCTCTTTTTCTCTTTTATCCCTCAAGGAAAATAAATATTTAAGAAAAGAGTAGAATATATGGTTCTTAGATTATTAGAAAATTCTAGAATAGTGAAATGTTTTCTTAATTTCTGCCACCTGTTTATTGTCATATTTACCATAGTTTAAAATGTCTGTGATACCAAAAGATTGTGTTTCCATTATAAAAGAAATAATTATTTGAGACATAATAAGGATTCTATTTTATGAAATTTTTATAATTTCTTTTAAATAAACATACAAAAAAAAACAATGATTTACATTGCATTTAACTGGGAAATTGTCTGTCTGTCTGTCTCTGTATTATTTTTGAGTGGAGGGATAGAATAATCAGTGTTTTATGTAATCACTTTGCAAAGATATTTTTCCAATCATTCCTTTAAATATTAGGGCTTGGTAAAAAAATAAAGTCACGATATGTCAGTCTGTTGCTGTATGAATCCTTCTTCATACCCGAAAGCTTTTTATTATACTTCTGACTTATTAATTAACTTGACACTGACCAAGCACTCTGTTAATCAACATCATCATCTAACTTCCACTTTGCCATGTTTGCATGGGTTGGATGGAATTTATGAAGGCACATTTTTCTGTGACTGGGTATCCTTCCTGCTGCCTGTTTCCAAGCAAGATAATATTTTTTTCCCAGAACTAGACATGTTTTCAGGGCAGACTGGAAACGAACAACCCTGCTTGTACAAAGAGGATGCTCATTGACAACTGTCATGTGATGAAAGACAAACATATACAAACACACATACATTCATAATATTGACATGTACAATGGGCTTCTTACAGCTTGTGCCTACCAAATCCATTCACATGACTTTGGTCAACCCAGAGCTATGGTCAAAGACACACATCCAACGAGCCATGCTGTGAGGCTGAACACAAGACACATGATTGGGAAGCAAGTTTTAATACTGATTTTTACCAACTAAGTAGACAAGAGTAATGGGAAATAAAATGCTTTGCCCAAGGACACAGAGCATGCCTCTCTGACCAGGAATAGAACCCGTACCTTTATGATCAAGAACCTAGTTACCTAATCACTAGACTACCTGACTTCTTTATTAATCTAAATTAATTGGATGTTTGCATATTAGCCCAAAAGTAGATGATTTGTGCCTAGTAACTGGAGAAATGTTGAATTGATGGTTGAGGGTGTTTGGGTATTATCCACCACCACCACCACCACCACCATCATCATCATTTAGTGTCCATATTCCCTGCTGGCATTGCTAGGATGGTTTGACAGAACCTGATAGGTCAGAGGTCAGTGTCAAGCTCCAATGTTTGTTTCTATGACTAAATACTTTACAGAATGTACTGGGGTGCTTTTTCGTGTCACCAGCACTAGTGAGGTCACCAGGTAGTTTGCTGGACAAAGACCCCTTGAGGGAGTGGGTGGGTAGGATGTAGTATTGGACGGGTGGTGGTGGTGTTATCTTATGCTAGGTGTTGAGAGAGGCAAGAGTATCATAAAAAGATAGGAATGGGTATCTGGCTGCAAAAGAGATGATATGTGGCTACCCCAGCTGGAAAAGGAAAGAAGAGGATGGTGATGAGATGTTGATATGTACCCACAATGTGAGGGGGACAAAGAAACATGTGAGTGGGATAGGGGCCTCTAGATGACCAGGTAGATTCACAAGATCCATCTCACTGTAAATAGCTAAATACAACCTACCACTGTAATCAGAGTTCTCTTAGCATGAAGCACTCAGTCCAGTATTGCCAAGGCCGATAGGCCAGCAGTAGGCAATGATAGAAGCCCTTGAAATGTAGCTGCCGGCATCCCAACAAAAGAGCTTGAAACTGAAAAAATTCTCAGAAAGCAGGAATGTTATGAAATGCTTGTGAACAAAAGCAATGACTGTAATAACTTTAATCACTTTTTTGAGTAATGTGAAGGTTGAAATCTTAGACTCTGTCTGTTTCAATAAATAGTAAATTTAAGTTAGTATTGATGAGGGATATGTCTTGTCTGGAGAAGAGAGAAAGCAGTGCCTATAACCTCTGTGGGGGTGGGGGGGCTCTTAGACTGGTAAGAGTGATGCCATTAGTGTTCCTCTTGAACTTTGGTAAGTCAACACCCATGAGGAAAGACATGAACAGCAAGGGAATTCCTAATAGATAACATTTTATGACATCCTGGAAGGGATAGGGATTAGTGTCAGTCCTGGTGGTGGTGGTAGTGATGGTGTGGAGGAGTCAGCACAACCAGATTTATCAGGAGGGGAGTGATGAGTGGGTTGAGAATGCGTGAGTAGAGGTGGTATGAGTGCAGCTAACCCTAAATGGGCTCTGCTCCTCACAGTTACCAAGCAAGTTAAAATATAAATAAAAAGTTTAGACATGTCCATCGTCACTACAAGCCTGAATTTTATTACCCAACAGAACTGATATGGTCTGATATTTAATAGTTGTTGAAAACATTTGATGTGTACAAATGGGGAATTAAAACCTTTCATGTAGGGACACAACATAAGCAGCCAAATGTTCCTGATTGTGATCAATAATAATAAGATCACCATCAGATTCTCTGAGAGCAGATGTTGTATTTTCTTCATAATTAATCATTAAAAAGAAAAGAAGACGATAGAAATTTACAAAAAGGATTTTACAATTAAAGGTAAATGGAAATAACTTTAGGTGACACTTTATCGCAAATTAGTGAATGAAGTTTCTCTTTAAAAACGTATTTTTGTACATAATTGCAATTTAGTGGTTTAAGACCTCAAGCCTCTATGTATGAAAATATATTTTCTTTAATAAGAGAAATATAATTTACAACCAAACGCTTAAAACTTGGTAATATTTTACATCAAAATATATTAAATACATAATATATATACAGGGTGTCCCAAAAGTCACTGATTGGTTTCAATTTTTAAAAACTTTCTTAACTTTAAAAAAAAATGCATGCAATTTTGGTACAATATAAAGGACATAATGGAAATTAATATGCACAAGTCAAATTTTGCAACACCACTACATAATATATAAAAAATGACATCACTTAAATGGCAACCATTTTTGGCTTCACACGCCCAGGCTCCTTCCAAAACTTGCACAACACCATCAAGAGTTTCAGACCCCAATTCTCTGATATCTCTATTGATGTTCTCCTTCAGTTGCACCAGGGTCTCTGGTTTGTTAATGTAAGCCTTCTCTTTCAGGTATTCCCACAAGAAAAAATTTGGGCTAGGGAACTTCATTCACTAATTTGTGATAAAAAAGTTATTTCCATTTACCTTTAATTGTAAAATCCTTTTTGTAAATTTCTATCGTCTTCTTTTCTTTTTAATGATTAATTATGAAGAAAATACAACATCTGCTCTCAGAGAATCTGATGGTGATATTATTATTGATCACAATCAGGAACATTTGGCTGCTTATGTTATGTCTCTACATGAAAGGTTTTAATTCCCCATTTGTACACATCAAATGTTTTCAACAACTATTAAATATCAGACCATATCAGTTCTGTTGGGTAATAAAATTCAGGCTTGTAGTGACGATGGACATGTCTTAACTTGGGGAACATGAAGGCCAGTTGACATTGCTGTAGTGGGAGATTATTCTGTCTCCAAGACACTGCCATAGCAACTGCATTGTTTCTCTTGCAGTATGAGCAGTTGCCCCATCTTACTGGAACCATGTGTGAGGTCTACTTTGAATGGCCTTCACGTTCCCCAAACTTGATTAGCCTGGATTTTTTCTTGTGGGGATACCAGAAAGAGAGGGTTTACATCAACAAACCAGAGACACTGGTGCAACTGTGTCAATAGAGAAATCAGAGAAGTGGGGTCTGAAACTCTTGATGGTGTTATGGTGCACGTTTTGGAAAGAGCATGGGTATCATCATCGCCATCATCGTTTAACATCCATTTTCCATGCTGGCATGGGTTGGACGGTTTGACTGACATCTAGAGAGACTGATCTGGCAATGTTTCTACAGCTAGATGCCCTTCCTAACGCCAACCACTCCAAGAGTGTAGTAGGTGCTTTTTACGTGCCACCGGCACAGGAGCTAGTCAGGTGGGCCTGGTACCGATCATGTTCAGATAGTTCTTTTTATATTCCACCAGCACGGGAGCCAGTCAGGGGACACTGGCATTGACCACAGATAATGCATTTTATGTGCCACCGAAATGGAAGCCAGTTGGGGGCACTGGCTACAGCTATGATTTTGGTTTTACTTGACTCATTAGGTCTTCTCAAGCACATAAAATTGCCCAAGGATACTCTAAAATGGGCTGAACATATAACACTGGCATCGGTCATGACTACGATCTCACTTTAGTTGCCAGGTCTTCTCAGTCACTGCATATCTCCAAAGGTCTCGCTCTCCTGTCATTGACTTTGTGAGAGCCAGTGTTTGAAGGTCATGCTTCACCATCTCATCCCATGTCTTCCTAGGTCTACCTCTTCCACAGGTTCCTTCCACAGTGTGTGAAGCCAGAAATGGCTGCCATTTAAGCAATGTCATTTTTCATGTGATGTAGGGGTGTTATAAAATTCGACTGAGGCATATTAATTTCCATTATATCCCTTATATTGTATCAAAATTCCATGCATTTATTTGTGCAGTTAAGGAAGTTATTAGAAATTGAAACCCTCTCAGTGACTTTTGGGACACCCTGTACAAGTATGTGTATGTATGCACGAACACACACACATACACACACACACGCACATATGTATATACATATCTATGTATGTGTATTTATATATATCTGGATTTATAAAAATATAATTGAAATATTACTCACAAACACAAACACATTATTTATATATTTAAAACTGGGAGTTAATGTATAAAAGCATATTTTAATGTGTAATTAAGATTTGGAGTTAAAACCATAATCCTAATTATAGATCAGGCCTGGCCAACTCAAATTACATTGGCAGCCACTTTAATCGCAGAAAGTTTTTTGAGGGCTGCTTGTATACTGACAGAATTGGAAGCATTTTGCTTTCTCGTACTATTATTACAATAACGAATGAACGATCGTTGATTCAACATATTATCATTGCAAAAACAGTCATATCCTTCTGTTTTACTTTTCATTATAATCTTTAATTTTTGATAAAATTTTTTTAATGTTTGTTTAAATAAACCCATTTCAAGAAAGTATCAAGCAGACCACAAGATAAAAATCTGTGGGCCACATGTGGATCACAGGCCTCACGTTGGCCAGCCCTGTTATAGATAAACATTTAACAGGACATCATGAAAAGTGACCAAAATCTCTCTTAAAATAAATGCATATATTTTCTTATGTAAAATATTTTCCTTTTATTTTAAACTATTGCCTATATTGTACACATCGATGAATCTCTGTCTTTTGTAATATTACTGAGGCACCTCAGTTTTCTTGAATCTTGTGATTGCAAAAGGAACCTGGTCTATAGTAAATGGGTGAAGGCTTGGCTTTGTGGTTGAGAAGTTTGGCTTGATTCAAAACCATATTGCTTTCAAACTCAATCACAAATTGCAGGACCTTGGACAACCAGCCTCTGCTGTAGCCTTGCAGTCACCAATTTCTTTTTCAGTGGAATATAGGATGCAAAAACTATATAGATTTGTGTGCACACACCCAAACAAAGGGATGCAACACAGTTTCCATTTATCAAATTAACTTATAAGGTATTAGTTAATCTAAGTTTATAGTAGAAGACACTTTCTAAAAGGGTGCCATTGGTGGTGGTGTTGAGGAAGATTTAGCTACTATTTCTAGATGATCCATCTTTGGCTTGTAGAACAATATTCTTCTTTAACTGTGATTTATTCTATGTTAGCAAAATGGTTGAACTCTGGACCTTTGATCACTTGTCCTGTACCTTCATTACACACTAAGCACACTTTTATTACTTCTTGCATAACAAATTTGTTTCTTTTCCAACATTAATAATATTTTTGTTGCAGTTTTTCATTTACCTTCTCGAAAAATTTTATGATTTTTACTTTCATTGTGATGTGGCATTTTATATTCATCAGCATCATTTTAGTTTGATCACAATGAATCACGTTCAGATTCTATCAGATTCATCATTGATATATCGTTTTACTATTTCATTATTTCAAATCATCTTAGCTTTATCATGATGTATCCTTTTAGCTTTATTATAGATACCATAAAGTATCAATAACGCATAATAGTCTACACTATTTATTATATATCATTTTATCCCTAACCTTGTCTTTCCTTACAGCTGCTCTATAATATGTTCTTTTCCGCCATAGTTGCATAATTTCATCATGATATATTATTTCACCTTCTCCTTGATGTTAGATTTTTCATTTGCTAAGATTAAAAATTAAATATTACTTGTATTTCATGTCTATCATTAGGAAACTGTTATACAATGAAAATATATGTACTTTAACACATTACACAAATGCTGGTATTTACCAAAACAACTGTCCACTATAGCTTGTTAAAAGCACTACTCACTTTTCTTTAGTAATGAGTTCTTATAACATCTTAGATACATCTTAGCCTGGAATGGTTTGTTGGTTTTCTTTTGAATGGCAGCACATTTTCACTAAACTATATCACTTGTATGATTTGAATTTCTCACTGCAAATAAAAAACCACTCTTCTACTTATACTTACAACAAACTGCAAATGCTTACACCAAACTAATAATCATTATGTACAGTAACTCTAAGCAAAATGGAGTGGCTATACACATACACACACATGTGTGTGTGTGTGTAACCACTCATATGACTCATATGACACACGTGTGTGTGTGTGTGTGTGTGTATACATATGTGTGTGTGTGACCGTGTGTGTATAAATATATATATTGTAAAGTGGTTGTTCATTAGGAAGAGTATTCAGCCATAGACCCATGCCATATCAGACAGTGGAGCCTGGTGTGAGTCAAACTGCCCAACCCATGCCAGCATGGAAAATGGACATTAAGTGATGATGATGATGGTATAAATATATACTTGTAGAGATACCCGCTATTGCTTGGGATTAAAATGGTGTAGTTTGTATATATATTACAGGTGTGTTGAAACAGGTGATATGGGTAAGTGCAGCATTGACAATAAAGCATTTGTGGAGTAAATAGTGGACTAATTGAAATGAGTGACATGTCATGCGTCAGTTTGGAGTATTCCAGACCCTAACTTGTCATGAAAAATTGGGGGTGGAGGGATGAGATATGATTCTTGAGACATACTGAAAAGTTGTCAGTGGATATACTCTCCTTTGCAGCGGTCAGCACAGCATCTCACATGACCCATCATATGGTTGACAGTCAAATGAATGTAGGTGTAATGGAGATATTGTACGGAAATGGGTATGTTCCGGAAAGGGGCTGCAATGGGAAGTGAGACTTGATGCCAGTTATGTTTTCCTTGTAACTCAACACTTGTAATGAAAACATGAGCCAGGGGGAAATTTCAGAGGGCTGACATTGTGGAAAAGCAGAAAGGGTTAAGCATAGTAGTCCTATGCATAACCCTTACCGTAAATGGATACAACATAGATAATGAGAGAATGAGAGGGAAAGGGATGGATATGTCTACTTAGTTGGCTTTGCTAACAGAGGAAAGAGAATCTACCATTCTCATTTTCGCATCCACCATTCCTTGTTCACACAGGTCAGGCAGAATTTGTTTAGGTGAATTTTCTTATAGGAAGTTGTCCTCTTGCCAAATCTCATCTGTTTCAAAGTTGAATAATATTTTCCCTTGACTTGACATATTTTCACAGGAGGCTGGAAATAAAATGGAACACTCTTTAAAACTCTCATGTAATGTCAAAGCAAGGAGTCAATAACACACACAGACACGCACACACCATTGGGTTACTGTACTGACCAACTTGTCAGATGTTATTACACACCAATGGTCTCCCTGGGAGAAAGCACATTGTTTTAGCTGTTCAATGGAATACAGGCAGCTACCTAAGGGAGCAGGCCAACAGTGTCCCCGAATGGCATACTGGTAAATTGCAGTGCTACCCATTTACAGTTGAGTGAACAGGAGCAACGCAGAATGAAGTGTCTTGCACAAGAGCATAGCACATCTCTGGTCTGGAACCTAAAACCACAATCTTAGAATCATGAGTGTGACACTCTAACCACAAGGTCAGATGCTTTTACACACATATACACACCTACAAATATGTATGTATGTATGTGTGTGTGTGTGTGTGTGTGTGTATATGAGAGAGACAGACAGACAGACAGATGGAGAGAAACAGAAAGCCCATTGTATCACCATCATCATCATCATCATTCAACCTCCATTTTCCATGCTGATGTGGGTTGGACTCTTTGATAGAGCTGATAAGGCCAGGAGCGCCAGCAGGTTCCATTGTCTGTTTTGGCATGGTTATTATGGCTGGTTGCCCTTCCTAATGCCAACTACTTTACAGAGAGCACTGGCGCTTTTTTACATGGCACCAGGACTGGTAAGACATGCTTGCCCTTTGGTGCCATGTAGAAGGACTGAACCTGAAACCATGTGATTACCACATAGCCACACCTATATTTCATTCAATTATAGGCACATCTTTAAATTTGCAAACATATCTTCTCACTGCTTCTAATATAAAATATAGGGGAAGGATGGTCAAGCAAATTAGATATTGAACTACTTGCTCTTATGTCTTGGACTTCAAATTTTGCTGTCAGCATTTTGTTGGTTTGGACAAAGCCTTTTATTCTTCCTTTTTGCAGTCCACTAAGATGACCATTAAAGGCAGCAAAGCTCTTTGGAATATTACCTGTAATTAACAGGTGTACCAATCTATATCTAATTTGCTTAATGTCATGAAACCAGAGTTAATCACCAGTCTTCAAAGTCCCTTATTTTTCCTTCCTGACATTTGCCTCTCTTTCTATGCTGGGTCCATTTTGTTTATATTTGAAGCAACCAAGATATTGCTCCAATCCATGAATCACTTCACCTGACATTAGAGGCTCATTAAGATTAACTGTGATCTGAAGCCCCCAACTGCTTTTCTGTCACAAAAAAGGCTGATGACAAGAAGGAGAATTTGATCTTGCAATGCAAAGAGCTACAACAAATATTTCAAGGCATCTTATCCAATGTTCTAAGAGCTCTGCCAATCCACAACCCTGTACTGATATTTATGAAGCCCTGAATAAATAAAAAGTAAATTTAATCTTGGTTTAATTTGAACTTAGAGCACAGAGAACTGCAGCAAATACTGCTGAGTATTGTCTTTAATATTTTAATAACTTCTATCAATGACCAGCTTCTTACAAGACATTTACTTGACATGGAGATGGATTATAAAATGGGTCAATTTTTTTTCTGTTCAGAGGACACATTAATATAGTTGTATTTTTTAATTTCAGCAAATTTTCTTATTCATTTACCTTCATCTGTTTATGTTAAATAATTCTGCTTGTGCCTTTCCATCCATCCTGTTATTAAAACTTCAGTAAAAAGATCTAGTTAAAAGGAACTTATACAGGTGTTTAAAATTTGTAGTAATTCTACCCTCATAGCCAGAAAAACATCATCACCTATAAAAATGCTAAAAAGATTGTTTTTTAAAGATGAAGGCAATACCCTTGGCGGTTTGTGTTTTAGACAGAATATTTCTTTATCGTTGCTGTCTAACTATCTGTGATAGAAAAAAATTCTTCCATGATTTACTAAGTAATATTTTATTGAATTTCAAATGTAGCCACAGCCTTTTCCAATAGACAAGAAAAAGAAGCAAAGAGTAGTTATTAGGAGCCAGTTACAAACATGTGAATTGTATTACATTGGCCTATTGTCCATATCAATCACTGACACTTTACTAACAGATTCAGGTTGAAAATATTGCTGTGTAATGTCAGCAATCATTGACAGATGCCATAAAACATGTCTGTTGGAAAAACTGCAGGCATTACTGGAAAATTTTACTGAAAAGTAGACATTTGATTACAGAAACATCTGAAGAATGAAGAACTCTTGGAATGTTTTGTTTTCTCCTCCTTTTCTCTTCTTTTTTAAAAAAAAAAATCCACATTATGCACTACTAGCAATTGAATAATAGAAATGAAACCATCTGCAGCCATGCCATAGTTCTGGTGATAATCGTTATAACCTGCTAAACTAATCAGCAGATGGAATATCATCGTCTGGCAACAAAAACAATTACCATTGGTTCTTCTCTGAAAGGAAATTAAACCACTAACTTTAAAAAAGTACCAACACTACTGTCTCTTCTCTCACTCGACTACAACAGTTTCTGCTTTTCATAATGGAGTTAACGTTCTACAAGCTCACAATTAATATCTCTCTCTCTCTCCCTCTCAAAGTGTTAGTAAGTAGGAGAGAGCAGACAAATCACAAATCCCTTCAGGTAGATGACCCTGCTCAATCTGTAGGAAAGGCATTGGTGGTAGAAACTCCATAAGATGTATCCAGTGCAAGTTATGGACGCATAAGAGGTGCAGCAATATCAGAGGACGGTTACTTGGGAAAATAGCTTTTATTGTGTGGACGGTGCACAGGTATGATAAACATCAAAACTATACAGAAGATAGACTCCATCAGCTGCCAGGGGTATAAGCTAGAGGTAGTAGATAGCTTCTGTTACCTAGGTGACCCAAGAGAGAGAGAGGTTCTACCTTAGTGCCATAAAATTTAATCCACATTTATTTGAAATTACATGTAAATTAACCCTTTTGCTTAAGATTCTACTACAGGAATGTAGAACCAATGAGAGGCCTCTACATAGTCACATGACTTGCTCAATACAAGTGGCTAATGTTTTTCCCCAGGTTCTGCTGTAGAAATGTGAAGCCAACACATTCACTGCATTCCTAGTAGACTTCCACTCATCTCAGTCAGCCTTGCTATTGATGCAGGAAGTCAGGGATGAGATAGTGAGGCTGGTCAGTTTATGCAATCTCCCCTCCTTGTAACACAAGATCATCTCAAGTCAGATCTCATCCCTCACACAACAAAATTCTACACCTCCTGAATTCTCAAGATGTTTCTCAAAGGCAGAGGGATGGTTCACATTTGCAGATACTGTTATAAAGAAAAGAAAACTTGGTTTGAATAATTCTTCAGTTTAACTTCCACTTTAGCATGTTTGCATGAACCAGATGGAATTCATGGAAGCAAATTTATTCCTACGAATTTATTGAAACTTTATCATGATCATGATAATCTTCTTGTTAAAAGAGAAGACAAGAAAACCGAGAGTCATGCATTATGCTTATAAATAGGAAGAGTCAGACATAGTGCCTTTTAGTATTTGCCCCCAGTTTCTCTGGCCTTAGTTCAAATCCCGTTTAGGCCAACTTTATACGTCCTCATTTTGTGACAATAAAGTGCCATTCTACAGAAGTAGACTGGTAGATTTGTTCTGGTGGCAGAAGAGGTGTTTTGCAATGTTTATTGTGACTCTTTGCTTTCTGGGTTTAAATTCTGCCTCTGATCAGCAGCTTCCACCTGGTGGGAAATAAGTTCTTCAGAACTCTGAGAACTTGTGTTTCAAGCTAAGACATTTATGTCTCAATGGTTCAGTTCATCCTGACTGTCAGTAAAGAATGTAGAACAGCAGAAATTCATACTTCACTACTGGTACCACTTGGCAATCACAAGGGTTTGGATTCAATCCCACCATATGGCATCTTGGGTTGATTTCTTTCACTATAAGCCTTGGATTGAGCCAAGTCTTGTGAATGAAATTGGGTCAATGGAAACAGTAAGGAAGCAGATCAAGTAGATTGTACTTGTGAGTTGAAAGGGTTGGTCAGCCATGTTAGTCTGTGTCACAATGATTTTCCCCAAGAAATATCATAAGGGACACATGTCTATGGAATACTCAGCCACTTCCAATCAACTTCAATGAGAAGATCATTCTGTTAATTAAACATTTGGACTGAGGTAACAATGATGGACTCCCTAATGTCAAATGGACAAATGCACCAATTGCTGCAACGTTTTTCTTACAACCCATGTCAGCATTGAAAACAGACATTAAAGGAGGAGTAGGAGGAGGAAGAGGAGGATCTTGTAGAAATTAGGATAAATTTCTGCTTTGTACGAGGCCTAAGCTGGATCGTACATGGCATTTGTATTCACCCTTGTTAGCAGCTTTGTTGGAGATCAACAGTGCATTGGATGAGCATCATAAAATCCAATGTTCATTGAGAACTACAAGAGATCAGTTTCCAAAATTACAAGATACCTGTTAACACAGACTGTCATGAAGTTTAATTCATTCATCCAGAATAAATTGTGTCAGACTTGTTCAAATAAGTTACATATTATGCAAGACAGAACCATTCAGACTCTTGCTTGCATTTAGTTGCCAGACACTTTTCTCGTGTGTAATCTCAAGATATATAATTGAAGAGTACAGCAATTACTTATGTTTCAACACTGTCCAGGATTTTTTTTCTTTTCCTTTTCTTTACTTTTTCTCTATTTGTGTTTATTTGTTTCTCCTTCTTTCTTTTCTTCTTTTCCCATCAAGTTATGTAGGAACAGGCTATTTATTGCCTCAAGATATCATAGATGAAAATAAATAAGTAAAAAAGTATAGAATCTGTTGATTCTTTACGTTAAATGCTTAATTGTTAAAAAACAGAAATAAAAAATGAGTTTTAAAAAATGCAAATATTCCTGAAAAAAATAGTAACCTTTCATTTCATGACATGAAATTCTCATGTTTTATTTTATGTCTCTGCATTTTCAGTGAGGAAGGCAGACTTTCTCTCCTGCCAGTCTTCTTTTACAATATCTTCATCATTTTTCTGTACTTACAAAATATAAAATAGTTCTATAGATAAGTTGTACCATATCACAAAGTTTGCATGACATCATGACAGAGTGCAGACTGTATCTGGCTGTCTACATTCAAAGTGCTTTATTGAATTATCAGCACTCCAGAATTTCAATGCTAAAACTTAGGATTTGAGAAAAAGGTAGATATGAACATAAAACAAAAGACTAGCACGGCATCTTCCAAGATGACCCACTTGCCAATATCATTTGACAAAAAGCCTAAAATATTGCAGATTTCTCTAAGTGATGGTGAAATCTTCATGCTTTCTGAGCCTAATCATGCAAGAACTAATATAATATTGTGAAAGTGTTAGAGTGTTCAGTTAACACATTGGAAAAGTGATGCTATCCAAAGGAATACAGCTCATCTATCTGGGATGGTTCTGCTGCAGACAGCCAAGACTATTTTTAAAAATTAGAAAGACATCCAATTGGTTGACGTGCTGCCCATTGCCAATACATTCCTACCATTGGCCTCCTCCCCACAACTGTACTATTCCCTCACTTTCCCCACAACTATCAACTACCAGTTGATCTAGACAAATATCAGTTGTGTCTTGCTAGTCTTGGTGAACTTGTGAGGGCCAGGGGTAGAAACCCCTCCAACAGATTGAACTGTTAAAAAAGAAAAAAGATAATCAAGATACAAACTTAAGAATTAATATTTCAATAATTACTTTTGGGTTGTCTGCCTGATACCCTTGTGGAGATAAATTGCACCAAACTCTATCTTGTTTACATTATAATTGATGAGGAGCTTGGTGCAGCCGCTGGCTCTCCAGACCTCATTCAAACCGTCCAACCCATGCCAGCATGGAAAACGGACGTTAAACGATGATGAGGTATAAGCAGTGTGGTTAAAAAGTATGTTTCCCAAGGGCATGGTTTTAGGTTCAGTCTCACAGCACAGCACCTTGGGCAAATGTCCTTTAGCTTAGATCTGGTCCAACCAAAATCTTGTCAGTGGATATGGTAGATGGTAACAGAAAGAATTTCATTGTGTATATACATAATTTACACACATATATATAATATATATATATTCAATATGTGACCTCGTGAGTACCGCTGGCGATTTTTTTCCCTCTGTCTTCCCTTCTCGGGATCTTTCCTTCTCCTCTGCTTCCAACGAAGAGCTCCGCTCGAAACGTTAAACCTTCCTTCTTCCCTTCTTTCCTGAGTGTCCAATAATACTTTATTTGTTCCATGTCTTCGCGTTGCTGTGTTTTTTTTTTTTTGTGTTTTCTTGTTTGGATTAACTATATATATATATATATATATATATAAATATATATGTATATATATATGTGTGTATGTGTGTATATATATGAATGCGCGTGTATGTATGTATGTATGTAAGTAAGTGTGTGTGTATATGAACTTGTGTGTGTTTATTTGCAATTCCTCTACTTTGAAAATCAGTGGTTACAAATGGTGACATTATTGACATTTTCTTTGTTAACTAATCATTTGCTGGCTGAGCACTTTAGGAGATGTGAGGAACATAAAATCACTTAGTTGAAAAACAAGCAAGGGTTAGTGAAAGGAAGGGCATCCATCTATAAAACAATGGCTCAGTATTATATTTGTCTAACCTATGCTACCATGGAAAAATTATTAATGTTTGGCGAGTTGAAAAAGAGGGGATTGAATCCTTATGAGTTGCCTTTAGGATGGGAAACCTTACCAGGCATAACCTTCACTGTCTTGCAATGAAGGATTTATTGTTTATCTGTCTTCTCCAAACACTGCAATACATCACTGCAAGCAAGAACACTTATATGTCAGTGGTCCAGTTCACCTGAACAGCAATTAAACAATGTAGAGCAGTAGAGATTCAAACTACATCACTGTTAAGTGTTTTGTTAGTTTACAGGTGTAGATAAATGGTAAAGAAATTCTACAGGTGTAGACAAATGGTAAAGAAATTCTATAGGTAATCATAAGACTCCAAATTCAGTTTCAATGCAAAGCAACTTGCACGAATGTCTTTTACTATAGCCTGGAGTCCACCCAAACTTTACAAGTGAATTGGGTAAATGGAAACGGTTTGAAAGTCTGCTGGATAGAATGTACTTGTCATTTCAGAAGTTCATGTTTCTTCAAGCTGGATGCTGTATACCACCTTTTTATCTCTTCCTTTTGTCAAAAATATTTTCTCCATCCCCACCTTCACCTCTAACTCCATTAATTATTGTATTATTTACTTCACCGATCCCTTCTTCCCCAGAACATTATCTCTTTGGAATTCCTGTACTGCCCACAATGTGTGTGTGTTTTGGGTGGGTGGTGCAGGGTTTTTCTCTGCAACCATCAACTGAATCAACTTCAGCAATGCCAGTAAGTGTTGTCACAATGTGTCAGACTGATTTTCCAGGAGAATTCCATTAATGGTACACATATCCATCAAATATCCAATCACAAACATTCTAGTTTAATAAGAACATTCCGTTCATGAAAACATTTGGAACAGTCATATTCAAAAACCAATGAAGACCTCTGATTAGATGTTTTGCAGCACTGAGCCAAGAATATTTTATTCATCTCAGACAAAAGATAATTCCTGAAATATCAGAATCCTCTTCTCTTCACAGCATACTAACTTATTCAGTTCACAAACAGCATTGCCCCCCCCCCCATAAGGACCCCCAGTAAACTGCTTTGCCCTAACATACACCATACAACCACAACAATGTTGAGGTGTGTCCTGACAATCCATTAAGACCAAATCTATGGTACCATATTTATTCTATTTAGAGCCGCTCGACATTTTTGGTCAGTGGGGATATTAAACATTATTGCTAACTTAATATAATCTTGTTCTGTACACATTTCCATTATTCATGACCATGCCAAATTGTCATTATATTCCTCACACATACGCAGCATTAACCTTCTAATCAGCTGTCGTAGTTTCTTACATACATTTCATCCTTCACCACTCATTGATTTTTCAGACTGGTTAAAGGACCAGCTGCTTACTGACTTAAGTATCAATCTATTTATTTCATTGATTACAAAATTCCATAGGGACCAGCATGTAATTGAAGGTAGCTTTCTGCAATAAAAGCCTGATAGTTATTCCCCTCGCAGCTGGCTAAACTAAAGTAACGCATGATTGAATGTCCTTCCCAGAACATTCGATCATGTGTCACAACATAACATTTGCAATGGATGTAAATTCTTGGAGCAAGAGTTTATAGTCTAGAAGTTTACTCATTCAGTTATTTTGCTTTTAATTACTGATTTAGAGAAGATGCATGATTGAGTAGTAAGGCAACTGGACTCTCAGACATAATGTTGTGAGTTCAATTCTCTGTTTATGAGTGTTGTATTGTCTGTAGGCAAGGAACTTAACTGCATGTTTTGTGCCTGTCTCCTCAACTGGAAAGAAACAGAATTAAAAGAGAATGCCCAGTTGACATCAAGCTAGTGTCATAACCCCAAACCTTCAGGCCCAAAGAGTGATACGTCCAGCAGTGAACTGCCATATCCAATCTTTACCATTTTTTTTACTGATTCTACTATCATTAATTGAACCACATGGAAATCTTTTTTTTTTTTACTTTTTTTGATGAGAAACATTAATTTACATAGCATTATTCTTATAGGAAGCTGACAGAATCATTAGAACATTGGCCAAAATGCTTAGCAGCATTTCTTCCAGCTCTTTATGTTGTGAATCCAATTCCTTCCAAAGTCAACTTCCTCTTTCATTCTTTTGGGGTTGATTAAATAAAGTATCAGGCAAGGACTGGAAGTGATGTAACTGACTTACCCCTTCCCCTCAAAACTGCTAGCCTTGTTTCAAAATTTGAAACCATTATAACTCGTTAAAAATAGTTAATGATTTTAGCATTGATTAGGTTTCATTAGGAAGAGAATGCAGCTGAAAACCACTTGCCACAATAATTCAAGTATATCACCATTGTGATTGGCATGTCTGTGTCCACTTTTTCCATGCTAGCATGGGTTAGGCAAAACTTCTTGAGGCAGTATTCTACCACTAGACACTCTACTGATTCCAGTGAGGAACTGTATTCCATATTTTTATATGATTGACTTGCCAAGTTACCAGACATTTTGTTTATGCTAGAAATAATGAATGTCACAATTGGCACAATTGCTCAAATGGCTCCATTTTCCTCTGTAAACATGCAGAGGTAAACAGACACATACATGCACACACACACGTGTGTGTGTGTGTGTGTGTTTATATATATATATATATATATATATATATATATTGATATGGAGGTCAGTTCGGAAACTGAGTGCTACGACCCACTTTTGTGATTTGGTGTCAGGGAGACGGGTAGACCTTTTGTCCTGTCGGTTTTTGGGGAGGTTTATGTATTCGGAAGAGACCTTTGGCCCTGTTCCAGTTAAGGAAAGTTTGAGAAACCACCCCTTTAAAATGCGACGCGCTGTGAGCTTGCGGTCAGTTGGAGTCAGTCGTCAGTCGGGAACAGCGCGAGTCAGCAGCTGGCAATGGGGCAGTTTTGGCCAGTGACAGGAGTGATACGGATGGTCAGCCAAGAAGGTGGCAATGGCGAAGGCAACTACATCGTTGAGAAAGACAGACAGACAGTGAGAGGACTGAGAGCGAGAGAGAGGGATTACGGCGGATAGAGGGCAGTGGCTATTATGGTAGGAGTTTCTGAAATTGTTGCAGACTGGAAAGAAACATTCGGTAAAGTTTTGTTTGTGTCTTTTGGTTGTTGTATTTTGATGTGAAATGTAAAAGAAAGAATTGATGTGTTAAAAAAAAAAGGGGAAAGAACTGTGAATTAAGGAAAAGAGGAAGAAAAGAAATGAGATTATGGCGTAAATTGTGAACTGTGTTGAAAAAAGAGAAAGAGAAAGACTTTAATGTATCATGAACATTATTTGATTGAACTGTTCTGATTTGTCTCTGAACTGTATCTGCATGCTTTGATTTTGTTGATTCTGCTGCATGTATTTTCTTTGATGTATTTGATGTTGTAATGATTGTCATAAACTGTTTTTAAATGTAAGCCAATTGCCTTCCGCCGTGTCTCTGTATCTCTTCCTGCTGTTGTTGTTCTCTCCAGTCGCCGGTTCGTATCCGTTGCCCCCCCTCCCCCCGCACCAAGTCCTCTCTTTCTGTGTGGCGAATTCTCCGTTCGATTGGGCCGGTCAATCGTCGTCACTCGACTTGGTAGGGTCCCGGGTTTCCGAAGAGTTTGGGCGACGGCAGGTGGTACGTAACAATATATATATATCCCTGAATGGAGGGATTGTATATTCAATTTACTCAATGAGTTTCCATGCAGTTATTATTTATCAAATTCTCTTCATAGGGCATTGGTCAACTCAGAGTTGTAGAAGAAGATATCCCCACCAAAAAGCCATACAGTGAGGTCAAGCCTAAAACCTCGTGGTTGCAAAGAAAAATTTTTAATCACATGGCCATGTCTTCACCTTTTAACTTTGAAGAGCCAATCCAAACCATGCTGGTTTCAAAAACTCATGTAACAATTATATTCAGTCTTTTCACTTCATTTCATTTCTTTATTCATCATCCTTGCTTATATCATTCATTCAATGGCTTTCATTCAGATGTAGGTTTTATAGCATAACTACAGATTCCTGCCCCCCCCCCCCCGATTTTTGGATGTTCATAACTTTCAGAAAATTGGATATGTTTTAATGAAATTTTCTACTACTATGTGTTATATCATGTAGATTCCGAATATACAAAACTTATGGGGGAAAGTGTTTTAGGAGGGGCTGGGGCGGGGAAATTTCACCGGTGTCCACTTCAATTCGTCTTAACTTTCCAGAAAATAGATATTTTTAATGACATTTTCTATAAATATACCTCGGACTATGTAGCTTCCGAGAACATAAGAATTTTGGGGGAAAACAATTGGGGGTTACTTTTGAGGACCGTTCCCCACTCGAGGAACGCATAAAACGGAGAAAATGAAATTCATTTTTTCTGTTCTGTGCGTTTGTGCATCCGTAGATTTCGACTGACACCGCAGGCAATGAAGCTGTCACCAGGAAACTCGTTATGCTAAAAATACCAGCTAAAGGTCCAAACGTTTCTAACAGAAAGACACTGAATGGAATAATTCTCCGTTTGAACTTTTTTAATTATATATATAGGATCGGATCTTTTCTTTTTGAAGGCCAGATTTTCCTAGTTAACTAAAAAATTTGAAACTTCGTATACTGGTAGAATGTGTCAAAAGAAAACATTATTGTAAATGAAATTGAAAACAAAATTGTTATTCATAACTTAAACGTAGTTTAATTTTTATGAATTTTAACCAATGAAATCCCAACATCTTCGAATTTTAACCAATGAAATCCCAGCATTGCTGCGTTATCGATATTGATAAAGAAATATAGCAGACGCACCACACAAACATTTGCACAAGCACATAGTAATTAATATATAAGCGTACACACACATACAAACGGACATATACATATACGCACACAAGCAAAAATACACGTTTTGCCACTTGCCGCAACAAATTTGCACAAAAGGTAAATAAACCAGAATGTTTCATCGTTTCGGGGTCGTTTTTAGCATAACGAGTTTCCTTGTGACAGCTTCATTGCCTTCGGCTTCAGTCGAAATCTACGGATGCACAAACGCACAAAACGGAGAAAAAACAAAACATTGACGACTTGTTCCGAAACACACCCGAGTGGGGAACGGTTCCCAAAAGTAACCCCCAATTGGTTTCCCCCAAAATTCCTATGTTCTCGGAAGCTACATAGTCCGTGGTATATTTATAGAAAATTTCATTACAAAATATCTATTTTCTTGAAAGTTAAGACGAATTGAATTGGACTCCGGTGAAATTTCCGAATTTCCCCGCCCCAGCCCCTCCTAAAACACTTTCCCCCCATAAGTTCTGTATATTCGGAATCTACATGATATAACACATACTCGTAGAAAATTTCATTAAAACATATCCAATTTTCTGAAAATTATGAACATCCAAAGTCGGAGTGGTGGGGCATGAATCTGTAGTTATGCCGGTTAAATTATTATTTACATCATGATCTGACAATGAAGTTTTTTTGGCTTTTTTACAGCCGGTGTGTTTGTGTAACGCTACTTTTATATGTTTCCTATTTGGAAATAGATAATAAATATATTTTATTTTCGAAGAAGGAATCTATATTGATAAACACGTCACTTATAACTTACTTATTATAAGCTACATAAACGCCATGGCCAGAAATATATACTCTGAAATGCTAACGGACATTTTTTGCGTGCGTGTATGGCGAAGATAAATAAATTCGTGTTCTTTTAACCGCCATAAAAAAAATACAGTCATAATTGCAGAAATAAATTTCACTAACAAGGTGAAGAAAGAGAAAATAATTACTACATTAGTTTTTTTAGCATTTATAGTACAATTGGAAAGTAAAGTCATTTTGTCGTAGAGAATTACGATTTAAAATCCACACTAAGCTAATCCCTCATACTAACGACTAGAGTTCACAACAGTTCAAATAAGTCTTGTTGGATTTTTAGACATGGCGTAAAAAAATAGCCAATGTGTCAAGGAGTGAGTGTCATGGAATGTAGTAACATCCAAATATAACTGAGTAATTTCCCCAAAATCAGGGATTTTATAACTGCTCATATCCGAATTCTAAGAACCGTATTTCATGAAAGATTTCATTGACGAAAGTTTAGAATTCGTATCTGGGCAGTCATTTTAACCAATAGCATTACCAACAATTATGCTTGTTCTTCGGGCAGACGACCATTACGCAATATTGCCGCCTTTTGTGACTTGATACACATTTAAGAAGACTGATGGAGATAGAAAGGTTAAGTCAATGATTTTTCAATTTGTTTCCTGCCAACTATGCCTTGGATGTTGTACAATTGTCATAAACTTTTCAAATAAATAGAATAGAATGTCTGTATTCTTATGTGTAGTCTAGTTCCAGGTCTTAATATTCTTCATGATAAAGCACAAAAGTTAAATGATGAAGTTAAAACAGATTACACTAACAATAATTTTTTTAATGATGGTAATTACACATAGTATTAATGAAGCATTATTTAATTTCAATGTCTCTCCTTTTGATCATGTGTTTCAGTTCTAGTAACTCAAAAGCTGTCCATTTCAATCATTTTATAGTTCAGCACTTCCTTTCACAGAAAGGCATATCTATATATATAAAACTGTAGTTGTGTGAGTGTCTGTCTCCTACGATTTAGATTCCTAACTCCTCCCACATTTTGCGGTGCAGTTTAACCAAATTCGGGTATCTTATAGTCGTGATTAATATCGAGCCCGTCTGGCTATTAGCGCGCGTCTACGATGAGTCTACGATTTTAAAAATAATTTAACATAATTTTTTATTCCATTTTAATGCATAATTTTTCGTGTGTCGATGGCGGCGGAGTTGGCGTCCACGCTCAAACACCTGCACCTGTGTTTGCTTCTCCCCCTTCTTCCCTCCCTCGTGAAGCTGTGGGGAAGGGAGTTTAAGGAAATCAACGTCGTAATGCGTTGTCGAGGAGACCAGCGTTCTTTTAGAACAACGACTTCATGGCTTGAAGACACCAAAACAGAAATGGCTAAGAAAGCCCGAATTGGCATCTATAAGGGAAGTAAGTCTCTAAAAATGCTTATATAGTTATTTCCCTTACAAACCCGAGCAACGCCGGGCGATACTGCTAGTCTATATATATAAAAATGAAGTTGTGTGAGTATCTGTCTCCTACGATTTAGATTCCTAACTACTCCCACATTTTGCGGTGCAGTTTAACCAAATTCGGGTATCTTATAGTCGTGATTCATATCGAGCCCGTCTGGGTATTAGCGCGCGTCTACGAAATAATTTACCATAATTTTTTTCCATTTTAACGCATATTTTTTAAATAAAGGGCTCACACCTGCACCTGTGTTGCTTCTCCCCCTTCTTCCCTCCCTCGTGAAGCTGTGGGGAAGGGAGTGTAAGGAAATCAACGTCGTAAAGCGTTGTCAAGGAGACCAGCGTTCTTTTAGAACAACGACTTCATGGCTTGAAGACACCAAAACAGAAATGGCTAAGAAAGCCCGAAAGCAAATTCTACAAAATCGGGAAACACGCCACACAGGGAAGGTTTCCTGTGCAAATAATTTGCACAACCGAATGTTATAGTTGTTGCACAACTTTTACTTAAAAAATATTATCCAAACACAAACTTTTGAAGGCAATATTGTATGGCGATGGTACTTGTGAAATATGGTAATGGATTTAGTAGCCAAAAGGAGAGAGCAGAGGCATAGTGTGGAGGCGGTGGTAGTCGCAGCGGTGGTGCTGGTAGTGGTGATGGTGGTCATGGTCGTGGTGGTCGTCGTGTTTGTAGTGGTGGTGGGGGTGGTGGGAGTAGTGATGATGGTGGTGGTGGTGGTCGTGGTGATGATGGTGGTGGTGATGGTCATGGGCGTAGTGGTGGTGGTGGTCATGGTGGTAGTGGTGATGGTGTTGGTCGTGGTGGTGGTGGTGGTGGCTGAAGCTGTCGTCTGGGTTCTTCCAATTTTTTTGTGTGTCGGTGGCGGTGTTGGCGTTCATGCTCGCACCTGCACCTGTGTAGCTCCTCCCCTTCTTCCCTCCCTCGTGAAGCTGTGGGGAAGGCAGGGTAGGGAAATCAACGTCGTAAAGCGTTGTCAAGGAGACCAGCGTTCTTTTAGAACAACGACTTCATGGCTTGAAGTCGCCAAAACAGAAATCGCTAAAAAAGCTGAAACAGATCCACAAAAACAGCAAAAACCGCCACACAGGGCAGGTTTCCTGTGCAAACAATTTGCACAACCGAATGTTTTAGTTGTTGCACAAATCTTTATATATAAAAGTGAAGTTGTGTGTCTGTCTCCTACGATTTAGATTCCTAACTACTCCCACATTTTGCGGTGCAGTTTAACCAAAACCGGGTATCTTATAGTCGTGATTCATATTGAGCCCTTCTGGGTATTAGCGCGCATCTACGATGAGTCTACGATTTAAAAGAAATTTACCATCATTTTTTCCATTTTAATGCATTTTTTGGCTATTATATAAGGGAAGTAACTCTCTAAAAATGCCTACGATGAGTCAACGATTTAAAAAAAAAATTACCAACATTTTTTATTCCATTTTTAATGCATTTCTTTGCTATTTTTTTGCTATAACTCTCTAAAAATGCTTATATAGTTATTTCCCTTACAAACCCGAGCAACGCCGGGCGATACTGCTAGTCTTTATATATAAAAGAGAGGTTGTGTGTCTGCCTCCTACGATTTAGATTCCTAACTACTCCCACATTTTGCGGTGCAGTTTAACCAAAACCGGGTATCTTATAGTCGTGATTCATATTGAGCCCTTCTGGGTATTAGCGCGCATCTACGATGAGTCTACGATTTAAAAAAAATTTACCATCATTTTTTCCATTTTAATGCATTTTTTGGCTATTATATAAGGGAAGTAACTCTCTAAAAATGCCTACGATGAGTCAACGATTAAAAAAAAAATTACCAACATTTTTTATTCCATTTTTAATGCATTTCTTTGCTATTTTTTTGCTATAACTCTCTAAAAATGCTTATATAGTTATTTCCCTTACAAACCCGAGCAACGCCGGGCGATACTGCTAGTCTTTATATATAAAAGAGAGGTTGTGTGTCTGTCTCCTACGATTTAGATTCCTAACTACTCCCACATTTTGCGGTGCAGTTTAACCAAAACCGGGTATCTTATAGTCGTGATTCATATCAAGCCCTTCTGGGTATTAGCACGCGTTTATGATGAGTCTACTATTTAAAAAAAAATTTACCATCACTTTTTCCATTTTAATGCATTTTTTTCGCTATTATATAAGTAATGATGAGTCAACGATTTAAAAAAAAATTTACCATAATTTTTTTTCCATTTTTAATGCATTTTTTTGCTATTTTTTTGCTATAACTCTCTAAAAATGCTTATATAGTTATTTCCCTTACAAACCCGAGCAATGCCGGGCGATACTGCTAGTTACAAATATTCCTGTCACGGATCTTTTCATTTTGAACAGCACTTTGTAACATAATTTCTAGGTAACTAAAAAGTTTTAAACTTCGTATACTGGTAGAATGTGTTTATAAAACATCATTTTCTCTTGGCTTTATTGAGAAAATTCTATATGTTGTAACATATTTCGTCTTTAATTTCGAGCATTTCGGCAATTTTAACCAATCGCTGACCTCCATTTAGGTAAATAACATTCTGTGCATAATGAATATGTCCCCCCTTTAAGAAACAGATTGGGTTTATTTACATTTGTGAAGAAAAAAAGATACCCTTCCTCAACCCCTAACCCTAACTAACCCTAACTCTAAAATAGATTGAAATGCAATAGATCGATACTAGGGCCATAATTATGGGTGACATTTTCATTTGACACCGCTAGAAAAAAAATCCCATTTTCAGTAGCAGTGTCGTATGAAATTGTCACCCATATTTGTAACCCTAGTATCAATCTATTGCATTTCAATCTATTTTAGATTTAGGGTTAGGGGTGGGGGAAAGGTATCTTTTTTCTTGACAAATGTAAATAAACCCAATCTGTTTCTTAAAGGAGGGACAGAATGCACAGAATGTTATTTACGTAAATGGAGGTCAGTGATTGGTTAAAATTGCCAAAATGCTCAAAATTGAAGACAAAATATGTTACAACATATAGAATTTTCTCAATAAAGCCAAGAAAAAATGATGTTTTATAAACACATTCTACCAGTATACGAAGTTTAAAAGTGTTTAGTTAACTAGAAATTGTGTTGAAAAGTGCCGTTCAAAAGGAAAAGATCCCCTGTCACAGAATTTCCAAAAGTAAAACAATAAACACAGTAGATTATCTTAATCAGTAGATTACCCTTATCCAACAGAAACTGGTTTTGCATTAGGGTATATTATCCCATTAGAGTTTACTATTAACCCATCCAATTTGTGTCACTTTTTAGATATTAATGTGACTATGGTAAATTTTGAAGACTCGCAAGGCCTTATGTAATGAAATCTTTCTGGACCATTAGTAATGCTTCTGCTCACTGATAACATTTTGATTTGGGTTTTAATCTTGGTAAAGATTTTCTTAATATGCTTAAAATAGAAATGTTACATTTCCTTTAAATATTTTATTTCTAAGAAAATCATGATTCCTTTCCTCAAAACACCAAGCACATAATGCTCCCTGTGAGCTCATAATACTTTTAAGGGAGCTACACTCCTGTTAAAAACCACTGTGCTACAGTAATTGTGCTATATTTCAAATGAAATACAATGTCTAGGGTTTTTTATTTATTTATGTTGAGAAAATCAAGAAATTAGTTAAATAACTAACATGTTATTTTCTCAATTAAGCATAAAAATTAAATTTTCATTGAAATTAGTTCTTATTTCTTGAAAATACCTTCTTTTTTTATTTTACTTTGGAAAGTCACTAAGAATTGCAGCTAGATTTTGTTTTCCATTCTCCAAGTAGGAAGCAAGTTTGAATTCATTGAGAATTGTTTGCATCTGTCATTCAGTACATCAGTACCTACATAAATATTTTGTAATTAATAAGTTACTATTTGGAACATAATTTAACAAAGAGATTCTAACACTAAAATATGATAGGAAGAATTAATGCGAGTGCAAAACTTTAAAATGAACTAAAAGTAGTTTCAAGTGGATTGGTATTGAAAAGAGTTAAATTTGTTCATTTTTGATAAGTTTGCTTGTGAAGATTCTTCATTTAGTCTGGAGAGAGGGTAGAGCTTAGGATTCCGTAAAGGATCTCCAAGACTGGTGGGAATGATGGAAGGAAGAAGGTCTTCTCAAACCAGAGACCTTGCTTGAATGCTTGCAACTGAGTTGGGTTCCACTTAGGGTACCCACAGGCCAATCAGTGGTGTTAAACTGATTGAAATATTCACTCTACCCAATATATTGATTTGAAGATGCCCTATCACGAAAAGAGTTCTGGTTTATGTGATTCCTCCAACCGTAAAATATAACTAGAAAATATCTTTTAACCAGACTTTTTTTTTTTTCATTCAGTCTCATTTGGTCAGATAGAGTTCTGTAGAGAAAAACAATCTCAGATTTTTAGCTCAGTACTTTTGACTTACTGAGCTAATATCTAAGTGCAACACAAATTACTATGAAGTGGAACTTTTATTATCTTCCAAACATCTTTTTCAAGCTGCATTGCTCTTGTTTTACCTTTCTACCTTTTCCTTTCCTCTTTCTATTGAAGCTGTATTCTTTTCAGATTTCTTAACAATACTTTCTTTACTGTGGACTTTAATTTTCATTATTTTTATTTGTTTCATTTTCCTGTTTTTCTTCATCTTTTTATTTCTTGTTTTATTTATTTATTGCCAGTTTTCAATCTGGCTTCTACCATTTCTGTATATTTCAGAATTTCGTGGTTTGATTACTTGATTACTTTAAGTATTTCTCTCTGTCTCGGTGATAACAAAAAAAAAAAAAATGATTTTTTATTGTTGCATTTATAATGCTATGCTTCAGGCTTATGTTTTTTCCTTTCTCGATAATACTGTTTCAAAACGATTATTAACCCATAAAAAATATTAAGTAGATTCGTGTAATCTTTTGTTTATTGTTGTCTATTTGAAATGATTGATATCTCTCACATGATGTGGTAAAAACCTGTAGCATAGAAATCTGTTTTTCACTCTAAGAAGCCTATCTCTCATTAAAGGAAAGCCTGTAGAAAATTAACAGATGGTATTTCCTTGCAATGAGGCACAGGAGAATAACACTTATAATTATATTACAAAAAAATAATTGTATCGGTTCATTGGTTGTTAAGGGAAAGACATCATGCCACAACTAACTGTTCTTTCTTTCTTATTTTTTTTTCTGGAGCAAATTTAAGTTTGATGGAAAGTAGTATATCATATAATTTGGATGCATTTATTTTATTTAATTTTCTCTTCTTCTTTGTTTCAACTATAAAGTCCTTTAATATTCATTGTATAACTGCTATTGCGATTCTCTTCAGTACAAAACAACTAAGGCTTTATCAATTGTACTATATCATTTCATTAAGGAAAGAAAGAAAAAAGAAAATATTTTGGCAAAGAGAAAGTTAGGAAAGCTCTATGATGTATGCTGCATTTCATTAGGAAGAAGTTTTTTTTTTTAATTATTAGTTATGTAGAAAGAGTGACAGAGACAAGTAAATGTAATTTTAAATTTATATACAATTTAATAAGAACACTCCAATGTTATTTTTTCCCCCGCAGAAATAACCATTGTAACTGCAGGTGCACTACAGCTGCAGTTGTTTCATAGACTATGTCTTAGGTTGTTATAAGAAGAATAATATGGTTTGTTGTGTAGTATCTACCATGTCATTGCCATCATTAATTTATGCCAAATCATGGCTCTCAACCTGAAAATAAATATACCAACTTCCAAATCTTATTCTCATATTTTTTAAACTGAAGGATGCATATTACTTCTTCAGGAGCCTTTTTTAGACAGGTACAACTCCTCATATACGCTTTTACTTGTTTCAGTCATTTGACTGCGGCCATGCTGGAGCACCATCTTTAGTCGAGCAAATCGACCCCAGGACTTTTTCTTTGTAAGCCTAGTACATATTCTATCGGTCTCTTTTGCCAAACCGCTAAGTTACAGGGATGCAAACACACCAGCATCGGTTGTCAAGTGATGTTGGGGGGACAAGCACAGACACACAAACATACACACACATACATATATACGACGGGCTTCTTTCAGTTTCCATCTACCAAATCCACTCACAAGGCTTTGGTTGGCCCAAGGCTATAATAGAAGACATTTGCCCAAGGTGCCATGCAGTAGGAATGAACCCAGAACCATGTGGTTGGTAAATGAGCTACTTACCACACAGCCACTCCAGTGCCTATTATAATTTATTTATAATTTTTTTTTCCCTTGATAAATCTGGAGGTAGGGGCAGTGTGCATGGTCTCTGCTTACCCTCTGAGGCCCGTGAGTTAAAGCCATTCATTGAAATTGTTACAGATCAAAGACATGAACAAGAAGAGGATTCCTGAGAGCTGATATTTTGGGGAGGAAGGATAAGGAATAATAGTTAAGGCAAAGCCAGGGAGGAGGGGATGTTAGATAGAACAAGGATAATAAAAGGTGGAGGAGTAGGTTGGGTGGACAAGTGGGTGATGTAAATGAAACTTGTAAGGGACACTCAGCTTGCCAGATCAATTTCAGTAAATGCTTGTAAAGTTGCAGGTTGTATCAGAAAAGATTTCCTTTGCTGACAATTAGAAATTTTAAATTAGAAAGTAGCCCACATTAAATTAAAAGAAAATAGTAGGCTGTCTTGAAAAGTAGAAAGACTTGCTCCATGCAAGATATTTATAGACAAGAATTAATGAGATTATGTGGCATTGATGCCTTTCATGAGAACATTAGTGACACAACTAAAGAGATATGACTTCAATGGCTCCCACTTTCTATCCTTTATTTGAAGTCTTGGATTTTTTTTTCCTTATTTTTTCTTAGATTATTCAAGAAGAATCTGATGCACTTTTATATTTCAAAATATGATTTAAATAGTTTACAGTTTTATTTTTTATTTTACTTTTAAAATAATTTCTCTATTCATCAAATCAACATTTTTACTTTTAGCAGTGTTCTTTCAGAAGATTATAAATAAATACTTTGTTTTTTACAAATTAAACATTTTATATATTTTCTACCATATTCGTTTTATCTTTTGGATCTTCCAAACTTCATATTTCAAAGTTTGATTTTTATCAGAAGAGTAAGAGAAAAAACAAAGAAATTTCTTATACAAATGGGCTGTTGTGCTATATTTGGAAATAATATTTCTTTGCACTAAATAACCTAGACTCTCTCTCTCTCATCATCATCTACGTTTAATGACAATTTGTGTGGAATGTTTCAGCTGTTCCATTTTTATTTTATTTATATATTTATATAGTTATTGGAAATGTAAAACAATACCTAAATGATTCCATATTGAGATTTTGCAGTCTTATCTAATGCCAAAAGGTTTTTACTTTGTGAGTTCTTCCTTTTCCATTTCTGTTATTCTTTAGCTTTTGAGTGTAGACTTCACAGAGGAAGAACACAAAGAAAAGAAAAAAAAAATGAGAAAAAACAAATACATGTACTGTAAGCATATTCATGCAGCAGCTTCAATAAAAAAAAGGCAGGAACTAAAAACCATTACACACAAAACACACACACACACACAGACAGACAGAATGTTTGTGTACCATGTGTAAGACACCATTTTTCTTCACTATACTTTTTAAAATTTTGACATGCTTATGAGCCACGTGTTAGTTCATTGCAAAGCTTTTCATTTTTTGTTTAGAGTATTAAAAAATTTTTTTTGTTAATATTTTCACCTACACTATAGTACATTTATACTTCTGTGCAGAAAAATGAGATTTTTGTGGAATAATGACAATTTTTTTTTAACATGCAAATTTCTTTGAGAAATTTCCCTGGGGAAAAATGTCCCAGCCAGTGCCATGGTAAAAGGGAAAGAGCCTCTTCGGTCATGAATGACCATGGAATTGTACTTAGAAAGTTTCCATCCAAGGCACAAGTCCAGGCAAGGTTTTTATGGAAGACCAGCAGTTGTCCGTACTACCAGCCTCTCCTCTCCAAACCACCAATGTTATCTAAGGGAAGGTAAAGTCCACTTCAGCTTGGTTACAGCTCACTGCTACAGCTGAATGAACTGGAGCAACATGAAAAGTAATATGTCTTGCTCAAGAAGCCAACACACAGCTTGATTCAGGAATCAAACTCACTACCTCTTGATTGTGAGTCCAAAATTCTAACCACTGAGCCATAGGTGTTTAGGGTAAATCCCAGCTGTTTTCTCTCAAAATACATCTGCTTACTCCATTATTACAATCAATATGTATCCATTATTATTGTTGTATGTAAATCAAAGCACATATTGAAATTGAGATTATGGAAATATTATTTGCAGAGTTGTTGAATAAAGAAAATGGGAAAACGTTGGTATTATTTATTCTCCATTACATGTGTTTCATTTTCTAATAGGCATCACAATGAAGCTTTGTGATTCCTAATAGAAAATGAAACACATGTAATGGAAAATAAATAGTACCCAAAAATTTGGCACCTTGGGCAAGTGTCTTCTACTACAGCCACGAGCTGACCAAAGCTTTGTGAGTGGATTTGGCAGACAGAAACTGAAAGAAGCTCATCGTATATATATATATATATTATATATATATATATATATATATTATATATATATATATTTTGGGTGTGTGTGTCTGTATTTGTCCCCCCACCAACATTGCTTGACAACATCCCTGTAACTTAGCGGTTTGGTAAAAAAAGGCTGATACAGACTGTGACCATGGTGGAGCCTTGAAGATTTTTACTTGAATGAACTGGCCCCAGAAGTTATTTTTTAAAGACTGGTGCTTATTTTATCAATCTCACCTACTGAACTGCTATGTTACAGGGACATAAACACACCAACACCAGTTGTCAAGTGTTGGTGGTGGGGGACAGACCTAGACACAAAGACACACACATACATACACCCCCCCACACACATATATATACACAATGGGTTTCTTTCACTTTCCATCGACCAAATTCACTTACAAAGCTTTGGTTAGTCTCTGTTTATAGTAGAAGACACCCAAGGTGCCACCCAGTGAGGCTGAATCTGAAACCATGCAGATGGGAAGCAAACTTCTTGCCACACATCATCATTTTAGCATCGACCTTTCTATGCACAATTAGCAAAGCATACTTCCTTTAATCACCCGAAGCCTTTAGCCATGACTCAGTGAGTTCTGCATGTGCATGCTTCTTCAGAAAGCTGCTTGTCTGGAAAGGGCATGAATGCCACAACCTCTCATTTCCTGTTTCCTCACACTTCATCAAATATAGATCTTTTGATCCTACTTAGAACACAAAATAGAAAAAAAATAAAAACACAATCTATATTAGAATTCCAACCTCAATATCAATGTGAAATGTTATAAAGTCTACTGGTTCTTTTACAGGAAAAAGTGATTAAATAGTTATATAATTGACTGCATTCTTTCTTCATACTAAGTAAAGTCAATATAGAAGAGATTAGTTGTGAATGGCAATTAATTCTCTTCTATCTGTGCAATCTTTGCTAGATCCACTTACTTGCAATGGAAAAATATGCAAAGTTTTCTTTGGAACATATAACTCAATTGTATTTAGGAGATTATTCAATAATGATTTCTTTCTTTTAGACTTCTCCACTAATTTCTTTTTTCTCTGTCTATGTCTCTGTCTCACCATGTGTGTGTGTGTATTGCATAAAAAAGGAAAAAAATTAGCCATACATCTATATATGGCTAACATTTTGCTTTCTAACTTCTATAGAATCGCTTATTATACTGTTCTTAAAAATTATATTGACTGATTTAACATTTTTCTTCTCATACACCCTCTACAGCTTCCTTCTTTTTTCTTAAATTTCCTGTCTCTGTTGCACTACAGCACCTCACCTACCTCACTTCAAAAAAGTCTATTTGTCTGGTAGTTGCTTTCTGGTAGCCTTCATTTGCTTATTGTTATCATATACATGCTTTGTATTGCCCAATAGTTGCTTGCTGTCATCCTGTACTTGCTAGCTGTTGTCCTAGAATTGCTTTTTATTTTGCTTACTGTTGTCTTAGAATTGCTGTTTGTTATTCTGTTCTTATTGCCCAATACTCTTTAGTTGCTGGCAGTGATTCTAATTATCAAACTCAAATGACAGGAAGATTAAGATGCTGGATTACTTATGACAAATGTTGTGTTCCTGAGTGAGTGAGTCCCTTAACTTTGCTTCATTCAGGTTACCTATCAAAACAGATTTTCCTTTTCTTCAGGGATAGTGACTACCTTTGTATTGGCCTTTCCCTATGGTGTGGTCTCCAGATCCATGAGCCTCATAAATGCCACTGCAGATCCTCTGTGGATTCTTTCAGCCCCTACCCACTGCCCTGCCATCATAGTGCTGGCTGTCTTCCCTGCTATCCTACCTTAACAAGATCCTAAAGCAGAGCTTTGACATCACAGGATTCCCTGCCCAGCTTGAGCCAGTGGAGTTAGACCGAGGGGATGGTAAAAGGTTGGACAGTATTACAATTTTCAAATTCTTTGGTAGTAGGCACCTCACCTGGGATGCCACATATTGTAACATTTCCAGAGGCAACTTGGTGTTGTCAACCACCATCCCAGCCTCCATTGTTTATCAGGCTGAGAAAAACAAACTGTCAAGATATTGATCACTCACCAACAATTTATGGCTAAGCTTGTGACATTTGAGACCCCCAACATTCTTTCCCCCCCCCCATCCCCGGACCATATCCCTGTTCCCTGCTATCAGAGTGGAGATTGCTGTCTGCAAGGGCAAGCCCTATGAGTGAGAATGGCTGTTTGAGCACATCTCCCTATCCATCCTCTGAGGCAACGCCTTTTCTGTTTTGTTTGTTGGTGCCATGAGAAATGTCATTCTGTGACTTTATCAAAGAGTTTAATGACATCTGCTTAACTGTGCATAAAATTATATCATAACAGTGCTTACGGAACTGCTGATGGCTGTCTTGTACAGCCTTGAAACAAGAACAATGGTTGACTGTAACAAGATCAACAAGTTGTATAGAGCAAAAGGACAAATAAAAATAAAAGAAAAAAGAAAAAAAAGGAAAAATTCATAGGTGCAGAGAGTGAGAGAGACAGACAGAAGAAGAAAAGTAAAGTTAAGAGTGCGCATCATAATTATTAAGATAAAACTTACTTGGAAGTGGATGCATGGCATTCGATCATGGTCCTTTCTAATGCAGTGTTATAGTGATTTTATCAGAGGATAGATTAGAAATGTGCTTGCTAATGTCATTACCTAATTGTTTTATGATTGACAGTGGGTGGTTGGAATTTATGTCAATGTATGAGGTATCCTCATTTGGTTTGTGGTATGGTTTAAATTTGTTTGTACTAAGGTTTTTGTTAACACCTAAGAAATTGACTTCTTTAAGATTAGTATTGTGGTTCTTAGATTTAGTTGCGTAAATATCCTTAACAGCGGGGCATCAGCATGGCCACAGCTCTGAGCTGAAACTAGAGAAAGAAAAATATATTCTCCTTAATTTTTTCCATATCCTACTCATATCGTGTCCATTTTTGATCTGCATCACTCCTAAGTCATTGTCCCTATATAATCCTATGTCAGCTTTTATTCCCTTTTTAAGGATATCTAGACCTATTATTTCTGCACCATCATAGCTCTCCATCAAGACATCAAATAGTTCATCCCTATTCTTTTTTACCTAGTAGGGATTATCATGAAAATTAATGACTTCCTTGCATTCATATTTATATCTATACCAGTATTAGTTATGGTAACATATGCTTTACTAAACTCAAGTGCCTTTTGGAGCAAGGTTTTCAAGATTGAAGGGTAAAACTCCATCATGTCAAATTGGATAAATTTGCATTTGGGATTTTCTTCAATTTTCTTAAACCATTTAATAGTTGCACTGCTACATATCCAGTGAGTAAGATTTGAGGAGGCTTTGATGTGTTATATGATGTTAATATAGATTACCTATTTCACTTTTTGTAGGAATTATCAATCTACAGTAAGGGTTTTGTGTAAAATTGTCTTTATGATCTTACAAAAGGATGTCATGGAATGAGTCATTCTGTCATTGATTTGTAGCTTTATAGTGAAATTTTTTGCCTCAACATTGATTAAATTATAAATGGTGGGGTTTGTTTTCTTATATATTTTGGTTATGTTATTGGTTAGTAATTTGCTATGTGTGTGGTTGTTTACCTTATGAGCAGTCTTTGTTTTATGTGCTTCAATAAATGTGTTTGGGAATGGTTTAAAAGGTTCAAGGTAGGTTTGTAGTTTATGTTGGAAACTGTTGGATTTATGGAGAGAGAGAGAGAGCATGAGATTTCAGACGCGTGTATGAATTTACTCTTTACATCACTTCCTTTTCATTTGGTAAAGATAATAAAAAACTAGTTGTGGGTCACCATTATTGATTAGCCTTGGAAATTCTTGGTGATAACTTACAGAGACTGTCTATTTCATTACTACTGATTTCATCCATCACCAGATAAAACTTTGTTATCGTGCAAGACAATTTCTCTGCATATGAGTCTAGCCAACAACTTTTGTATTCACTCTATATTAGTAATGTAAGCATTAAAAATATTCTTTTCTACTCTAGGCACAAGGCCCAAAATTTTGGGTGAGGGGCCAATCGATTAGATCAACCCGAGTACACAACTGGTACTTAATTTATCAACCCCAAAAGGATGAAAGGCAAAGTTGACCTTCGTGGAATGTGAACTCAGAACATAAAGACAGACAAAATACCGCTAAGCATTTTGCCCAGCATGCTAACACTTTAAAAATATTGACTTTGCTCTCAAAATAATATTTTGAAGATAAAGTTACATTGAGAAGGTTTCTTTTTTTTTATTTTTATTTTAGTCTGCAGTTGTTTAGTTGCTGGTCAGCATTGGTTTAGAAGACCTATTCTTCAAGTTGTTCCATCAGTGACCATCTCCACTAAATATTCAGGTGGGGCATATGTTAGACAAAGGCAATTTTTGCAATGCCCATGCAGTAGGTTTTCATTTATTCAAAGACAACATTTCAGTTTTCTGTTTACAATTTTTTTTTTCTTATATCAAAATCCTTACAATTAGTTTTGGGAGGTGAAAGAAAAGGAGAAGGAGACAGTCGTGAGAATTATTCTTCTAGAGATGAAGTGATGGTTACAGAAATGATGATGATGATGGGGGTGGGGATGGTGATTGTGGTGTGTGGTGGTAGAGATAGTGGTGATAGAAATAGTGGTGTGATGACAATAGTAGAGGTTAAGTTAGTGATGGTGATGGTGATGATAACAGAAATAGTAGTGTTCTGTTGGTAATGGTGCCGATGTTAGTGATGGTTGGTGGCAGCAATGGTGGTTGTGGTACAATAATGGCTGTGGTGGTGGTGGCAGTGATGGTGTTGAGGTTGAACTCTCAGAAATAATTGTAATTATCACCTTTATTACCAGAATTGCAATAACAAGTCACATTTACCATTACAATAACAGCAACAACAATAACTGCAATAACAAGCCACTTTGCTGAAACATCAATAAGAAAGTTCCGGACTTAAAGTCTACCTTAATAGGCCTAAATAGCTAATTAATGAATGTGGCTGCCAGATTTTATAATTTTGCTGTGTCATAATTAACTAAAGAGGTTAAGGTTTATCAAACTGCAAGAAAAGTAATTCGATGTAAGAAAAGAAATATTTCAGAAATATTTGCTTATTATTAGTTTTAGATTTACTTTGATTAGTAAAAAGTCTTACTTTTAGAGATTCTTATTTAAAGGAAAAATTTTATAAATTTTTATGGCCATAGAATTTAGAAGATTGTTTCTGTATGGTTCCCGGTTCAATCCTATTGCACAGCAAACACTTTAGGCAAGATTCAGACTGAATAATGCTTTCTGAACAATATTTTGTGAATGGAAATTGCATACAACTTTATTTTGTATGTATGCATAGATATCTCATCATCATCCTCGTCATTATCATTTAACATTTATCTTCCTTGCTGGTGAGAGTTGGATGGTCTGACAAAATCCAGTCAGCCGCAGGGTTGCATCATGCTTCATGTCAGCTTTGGCATGGTTTCTATTATTGGATGCCCTTCCTAATGTCGACCACTGTGTTTCTTTAAAACTAAACTGGATCTCTTCTTGTCGGGGGTCCCAGATGAACCTACCTCACGACAGGAGACACAGATGCAGGCAG